>NC_084615.1:62726491-62958991 GCF_033978795.1 Nerophis ophidion | reverse complement strand
AAAGCTAAAAATGCAGGCTAACTTGCTATTTAGTGAACCTGACAATATCTTCTGTCATATTTTATAAATTGTCAGAGTTATTAGTTGATGAACCCCATGATGCGGAGAAGGAGGCAGGCATTGAATGGGAAAACATGGTTTTAATTTAAAATACTAGAACTAGAACAAACTAAGGGTACAAACAAAAATCGCGTACATGGGCGCAATAACAAACTAAGGGTCTTTAGCATAGAAGCTAGCAAGAAACAAAAAATGACTTAGCGTGGCAGCTAGCGGGTAGCAAACAGGAAAAACTGGAAATGGCTAATGCTAACAGAAGCAGCTTACCGCTACTACGACAAGGACAAAATGTAGCACGCCAGGTAGTAGCTGTAACAAAACGAGACGACAAGAGCGACATGTGGTAACGACAATACAAATGACAATACAATTATCCAGCAACTGACACAACACAAAGCAGGTACAAATAGGAGCGGGCTGATTGGCAACGGGTGTGGCCAGGTGCCAATCAGCCGCAGCTGAGGAGGAACACAGCACTCAGGGAACAAAACAGGAAGCTGACAAAATAAGAGCGCTAGACAGGAACTAAGGACAGGAAATACTAAACACAGAGGAAACAGACAAATGCAGAGGAAAAAACTTAAACAGACAAACTGTCAGGGGAAAGCCTGACATAAATGGGAGTATGAGACTAATTTTCCCACTCGTGGTGCTGTTGCATGTAAAAAATTTGGCCCGTGGACCATTGGCACATTTTGACTTTGGCCATTGAAGGCAACGGATTCGGGCACCCCTGATCCAGATCTGGATCAAAATTGTAACGTCGGGGATACACCCTGGAACGTTTGGGAGTCAATCACACAAAAACAAACACATCACACCTTGGAATTTGAGTCTCTTACAGGATTATGCCATTCAGGTAGTAGTTAAATAATGATAATAATAAAAATAATTAATTAAATCATGTTAATATTTCTTCAATAATCAATCAATCAACCTATCAAAGTTTACTTATATAGCTCTTAACCACAAATGTCTCAAAGGGCTGCACAAGCCACAACACCATCTTTGGCACAGATCCCACATCAGGGCAAGACAAAACTAAACCCAATGGGAACAAGATACTTTGAAAGGGACCGCAGATGTGGGCATCCCCACATGTCGAGTAGATACAGTTCATATTGTGAGAGTCCAGTCCATTGCTAATTAGATCAATAGTGCCCAAAGCGAGGTCTGCGGACCAAATTTGGCCCCCCGAAGTGTTTTGTTTTGCCCGCCAAAAAGGTGCCTGACACCAACCCAGGTTGCAATTTGGATAAGTAAAATAACACCAAAAAAGCATCAATTACACCATGAAAATAAAGTTCTAGTTTATGTGTACAGTATATTTGTTCATTCATTATGCTCCAGTAATTTCATGTTCAATAGCTTCATATTATTTGTACTTGATAGAATGTATTGTGTTACCAGAGTGATGAAAACTGTTCATTGTTTATGTTTTTATTGGTCATCTGCTTCTAACCCCACCCCTTATATGTGAAGGTGCTCATGACAAGACAGGACGATCCCCGACAATGAATAAGCAAGTTTTTATCCGGCTTTGTAGTACCGTTGATTCCACATATTGGTTGAGACAGAAAACAAAGACCCTGGAAAAGTTCAACTTGAATAGTAGGTCAGGCTTTAAAACAAATCCATATTTCAACAGTTTTCTGTGTTCTCTGCTGCTGTACCTTAAATTACAAAATATTTACTTTTGAAAATAATCCAGCAGGACATTATCTGCTGTTTATCAACAGTAATGGTTGGCTTGGTAGGCGTCTGGTCTCTATTGAGTGCTCTTGGCAAAAACTCTATTCAAAGTTGTCATTATAAAAGCATTCTCCTTCTGGTGAGTTGATGCTTTTTGTGAGCTGGGATTAAAAGTTGTGTTTTTTTTTTTTTTTTTTTTTTTTTAACGATGAGTTACAATTACCACCCTTTAAAAAAAAGGTGTTATAGTCTGTGTGACTCCAGATATAATGTCATGGGGCTTGATATTATGGCTCAGGGGCATCACTAAGTTTTAGGTAGAGGTAGGGCTGGGCCCCTTGAATGTGAGCGTGCGAAGTGCGAGGGCCAAAAATTTTTGCACTTGCAAGCAATCCATCCATCCATTTCCTTCAGCTATTTCCCTTTGGGGTCGTGGGGGGCGCTAGTGCCTATCCCCGCTTCAATCAGGCCGAAGGCGGCGTACACCCTGGACAAGTCGCCACCTCATCGCAGGGCCAACACAGATAAACAGACAACATTCACACTCACATTCACACACTCGGGCCAACTTAGTGTTGCAAATCAACCTATCCCCAGGTGCATGTCTTTGGAGGTGGGAGGAAGCCGGAGTACGCGGAGAAAACCCACGCATTCACGAGGAGAACATGCCAACTCCACACAGAACCCAGGACTATTCAGGACCTTCGTATTGTGAGGCAGACGCACTAACCCCTCTGTCACCGTTAAGCCTCTGGCAAGCAATGTTCCCTCTAATGTTTCATGTGTGTGAGCAAACACAACAATTCCCTGAGCATTCAGTGGAGCACATTTGAGCACCATCAGACATGCGCACTGAGTGTGAGACTTGTGTGGCATGGCGATGCCAGATTTGTTCCTCCTTGGATGAGTCGGGCAAGAACACAGCGTAAGGTAAGCAACAAAGGATTTATTAAATTAATAAAAGGGCTGGGAACAAAAACCCTGGAGCTAAGCAGAAAGGCAAACAAAAAGCGCTAGCATGGAAAGCTAAGAAAACAAACGGATACACAAACACTTGGCACGAAGGCACAAAAAGGGAAAACAAAACAACTAGCTTGAAAGCTAGGAATAAAATAAAGCGTAGCGTGAGAGCTAGCGAGTAATAGTATGGAAAACAAGTCATCAACTGTTGCGTGAAAGCAAATTAGGATCCGAGACGGAAGTACGAAAAGGGGCAGGCTTATATAAGGCAGTGATCAGTAGAAACAGGTGTGCGGGAACCGAGAGTAGCAGGTGGAAACAATATGCAGTCATGGTGACAGAGCAAACAGGAAATAAGGAAGTCCAAACAACAGGATGTGAAAAAAGGAACAAAGCAACAATATGTGAAGATCGGACCATCGGCTCACTAGACTGTGGCCACATCAGAGCACACTTGTCCCAAACCTGACAAAATGACAAGTTAAATATGTTGTTATTATTATAATCAAACGACAGAGTAATTTTCATTAGATTATTTTGTAATATAAATAATTTGGCCCAATAACAAATAACAAAAACAGCTTGTTTTTCATGAGCTGTTTAGTAGTATTGTATGTCTGCGTGTGGGAAATAATTTTTACCCCTTTCATACATCACATTGCGTTCCCCTTAAAACAGTCACATTTTGTACAATGATATGTAAGCGTTGGATGAAGTGTACATTCTTGGGACTTTCTGTCTGTAAAATATATATTTTTTATCACCATTTATGTAATCTAGTAACCGCATTTCATGATTAATATCCATAAATTAACAGTCTAAATAAATGATAGTAGAATAAGCACACAACTGTTTGGGGAGTCATAGTGTAACGACCTGGCATTTACAGTTTATGTGTGGTGTTGGAGTTGTCCGACTTTTTGTGTGGTCATAAACATACCGGTGGCTAGATGCCATGATTGTGTGTGTCGGCGCAAGTGAAAGCGAGCGAGTGGCTGCTGTTGATATGACAGATGACAACGAGTTGGTTTTGGCCTGGTTTGTACAGCAGAAAATGACCAGTTTTGCGAGATATAACGTTTTTACGAATGTTTTTGCTATGGTTATGGCCGACAATAAACGGTTTTGCTCAATAAAGCGTATTGACAGACGTTGCAATGATTGAACAATGTTGGCGAACACTGTTTTATCTGCTGTAGCCGCTTGTTGTCACCTGTCACTCACAGAGTTGCATTGCAAAATCGTACATAATGAATTGTTATGTGTTTATGTTGTTTAGAGTTTTGATTGGCTTATAGTTTGGGACACGGGAGGAGTGTGCAAATTGCCTTACTGGGAACATTGCTCAAAAGAGTTTTCCGCTCACAACTTTCTGGCAATGGCAGCACGGTGGTCCAGGGGTTAGTGCGTCTGCCTCACAATACGAAAGTCCTGGGTTCGATCCTGCGCTGGAGTTGGCATGTTCTCCTCGTGAATGCGTGGGTTTTCTCCAGGTACTCCGGCTTCCTCCCACCTTCAAAGACATGCACCTGGGGATAGGTTGATTTGCAACACTAAGTTGGCCCGGTTGTGTGAATGTGAGTGTGAATGTTGTCTGTCTATCTGTGTTGGCCCTGCAATGAGGTGGTGACTTGTCCAGGGTTTAGCCCGCCTTCTGCCCGATCGTAGCGGAGATAGGCTCCAATGACCCCCGTGATCTCGAAGGGAATAAGCTGTAGAAAATGGATGGAACTTTCTGGCCATGTATAAGAATTACACAACCAACACATACAAAATCGAAATGATTGAAAATGGAACCGGAATAAAGTTTTATTAATCTTTGGTAAACATATGATGGCCACAAAAAATTGTGATTAATTCACACTAAATTATTCAGGATTACAATTAAAATAGGACTAACAACGCCCATGTTATGGATGTAAATTAGAAAATATTGACATTGCTGACATCATGACATCCCTCAGAGATCATGTTAGGCCCTTTTCAGAGAACAATACCTCATCCTCTCCTCCTTCAACATCTGCCGTTCGACTTTTCCCCGTCTTTTTTCCCTTCATCTTTCATTTTCTTTTTTTTACACACTGGCCAATCTCCATACTTCTGTTCTGCATCCCGCCTCTTTGTACCTGATTTCTGCTTTATCTTCTCCATTGCTCCAGCAGTCCCCTTTTCTCCACCTGCCCAACCATCTGCTGATCATGCCCTTATTACTCTGCAGAGGGAGTCTCTTCCCCTTCAGACCGCCCTATTCTCCTTGGTGTCCCCCCACTCTGTCACTTCTCTTTTAGACGTTCTCCCGAAAAAATCAGTGCATCTCACATTACATCTTTCTTTCATCTGTTCACCTGTTATTCGCTCCATTTATTCACACAGCCAGCTACTCTACCTCTGTTCCTCCCAACCAGTCTAGACCCTACAGCTGTGGGATCAGAATGAAGAGGAGATTGAGCACAAGCCAAGATAAGCTCTCCCTGCAGGTCAGTGTCTATGTACCAGCTGATATAAATCAGTCAACACCCCGGGATACTATTGCTTTGTTGTCTTTTCCACTGTTTTAGTTGCCCTTTTTAATCACTTTTCAGGGAAGGATAAGCAGTACTGTATAGAAATGCTCATTCAGCATTATTAGTAGCAGTTGATAGAAATATCAAAGTAGTAATCAAAACAACTTTACAAATTCAAGTGCAGTAATGGAGTAACGGATATGAAAATATCTTAAAGGGGAACATTATCACAATTTCAAAAGGGTTAAAAACAATAGAAATCAGTTTCTAGTGGCTTGTTGTATTTTTTTAAGTTTTTTTCAAAATGTTACCGGTCTCGGAATATCCCTAAATAAAGCTTTAAAGTGCCTTATTTTCGCACTCTGCGAAGACACTGGCCATTTCCCTGTGACGTCACACAGTGCTGCCAACAATGGGAATACCACAGCAAGATATAGCGACATTAGCTCGGATTCAAACTCGGATTTCAGCGACTTAAGCGATTCAACAGATTACGCATGTACTGATGTAGCAGGTATATAACTTATATTGTATGCATTCCACCAAAAATCCCTCACGTTTTATTTGATTTCTCTACAATATCCATTGTCACTTTTATTTTGTCAGTTTTTTAGGAAATAGTTCGTTTTGGGAGAATTTGTCATTTTATTTTGAAATCCTACCTTCTTCCGGAAGTGACGTTGAGTCCTCACTCGTTGCTGAGACATGCGTGAGGAAACTGGTTTGCTGCTGAGTCCTGTGTTAACGCTGCCGCACTGTTTCCTGTATATTTCATACAGGTAAAAATAAATACGCCACCTGTTTCGGCTAAAGGCAACCACAGAGTCCTCTTGTCTTCGAAGCAACTACACAACGCAGACTCGAACCGGTTACATTGGTGCCGTGACCCGGATGACATCGTGGATCAACACCAGTTTGATCACCGGAGGTTGTTGAACGTCAGTCAGAACAACAACAACAACAACAAATTAAAGTTTCTTAAAGAGGGTTTCATTGAAGTGACTTTGTCCCAGTAAAAAGGGAGATTTGGTATTATTTATCTTTATTTACAAAGAATGGAAAGTTAAAAAATAATTTTTTTGTGAAAAAAAAAAGGAAAGAAGTGTCAAGTGAAAGATAAGAAGAAAAAAAAAAGCACTTTCCATTTGTTTATGTAATTCAATGGTTATTTATATATTTGTTTTCCTTTTGTTGACATTAACCAAACTATTTTGATAAGAAAAGATGGAATCCAATTTTGTCAATGGGACATCTGTCCGAACTGTTGATTCTGGTTTCGGGAGGGGGGCACAGCTGTTTAATACTCCAATTTCTGGTTTTGGGAGGGGGGCACATATGTTTAATTCTCACGTTGCTGGTTTTGGGAGGGGGGCGCGGCTGTCTGAATCTTCAGTCCCAAGTGCAGGTGTTGTGGGATCACCAGCTCTCAGCTCCACCCATTCAGTTAATGCCCCAGGCAATGTAGCTTCCCCAGCTTTTACTCCCACCTGTCTACCTGTTCACACGCCCATTACCCATGGACCGACTTTTTCTCTTTCAACCATCCCAGACAGGAGTGACCCAGCTTTGAGTGACCTCATCACACACATCGCCCAGCAAGTAGGACAATCTATATCAGCTCAGTAACAGGGAGAGAGTCAGACGATTGAGGGGACTCAAGCACGAGTTCAGAACTCAGGTGCAGGCCAGTCGCTCGTTGACTCCACGCTTAACCTGACTGGTGTGAAATTAGTCATGCAGTCCGATGTGAGAGAGCCTCCTGTGTACAGAGGGGATGGGTCCGACAAGCTCTCGGTACATGAATGGGAAGAACTCATGGACACATACTTGAGAAAAAGGAACATACGTCTAGAATAGCAACATCAGGAGATGTTGTCTAGATTAATGGGAAAAGCTAGAGACATTGTAAAGATAACACTCCGTAGCAATCCATCACTGATGCCTCATGAGAACCCAAAAGTTATTACTGACTTACTGAAACAGCATTTTAGTGGTGTGTCATGTTCCAGTATGCCTCTTGCAGACTTTTATAGCACTGTGCCTCTAGCAGGAGAGAACCCAGTCGAATACATTGAATGCAGCCGAGGAGGGCTTGAGCAGGCAGGGGCGACATATTGATGATCCCCGTCGAGAGGTAACAATGATGTTTGTCAAATATTGTCCAGATCCCTTCCTTGCTGCAGTACTGCGGTTCAAAGCGCCAGATAAATGGACTGCTGGTGAAATACAGGAGCACGTTGACCGCTATCACATTGACATGTGAGAACAGCTGAACGCCAGAACAAACTGTCTTGCACCAGTAAAACATGTGGCCGCTCATATCCAAACACCTGTGTCTGAGGAAGTGTCTACACATAGCTACCCAGAGTTGCCTCCTGTCCAGACCGAAGTGAGTGCCAACTTTACTCCTCAGGTTGATGATAATTGTCTAAAGACTCTGATTGGCCTGCTTGACCGCACACTCGCCCAGAACAGCCAGGCGCTGGCTCTGAAAAATCAGCCAATGTACAGACAGCGCCCGTTTGACCAGTCACAGAGAAAACCCTGCAAGGTGTGCAAGTCTGTGGAACACACCACTCTAGTGCACTGCAGGCGGGACCACTTGTGTTTGTCTTGCTTTAACCCTGGCCATTTCAAGAGAGAATGTCCAAACTACACTCCCGTGCGGGAGGATCACATTAGACATCCACCTCAGGAGCAGCAAGGTTTAAACTAACTGACCCGCATTGGGAGGGGGGACGTGTGGGTGAGGACAATCAATCCCTCAAAAGTGACAGTAAATTAGAACAGTGCTATTTGGAAGTGTGCAGTGTAGCACCGGCTGGTGTGAAGATAATAGCACAGAACACGCATAGAGTTGAGCCATATGATGAACTATTTTACACTTCAGTCAATGTGAATAATATGTTCCAGATGCAAGGAATGCTTGATTCAGGTTCTATGGCCTGTACTTTCAGTGAAGAAGCAGAAGGAAAGATGCTGAGTGAAAAAATCTTGTTAGGACCAAGACCGATGACACAGGCAGTGGTTTTAATTGGGTGTGGAGGAAAACTCACTAAACCGAAGTGTATGTATGATGTCGAACTGAAGGTGTATGGGATTAGCTGTATCGTTCCAGTTCTGGTGGTGGCAGGCCAGCGAGATGATCTCATCATCGGTACAAATGTGATCAAGTTTCTCATGCACCAGTTGAAGGCAAGTGATGATTACTGGCGTCTTATCTCTGTTTGCAGTCCCTTGTCATCCCCAGAGGGTGAACAATTCTTGGACCTCATGGCGAATACATCTCGTTGGAGGGGTGAGGAGTTACCAGAAAAGATAGGCACTGTCAAGCTCAAGCAGTCAGTAACTCTTTTAGCGATGCAAGACCACCTCGTCTGGGGCAAGTTGCCTAACGATACGGCTATATCACCAGGAAGCACTGTGCTGGTTGAGCCGACCTCATCCAGGTCCATGCCACGTAACATCATGATTGGCCGTGTTGTGACACCTCTGTGGGGTGATAGGTGGGTCCCCATGAAGGTCACCAACTTGTCTGATAGACCAGTTACACTGAAGAGAAACTGTAAGCTTGCAGATGTGTCCCCTTGCTTAGCTGTGGAAGATTTTGAACTCCTCCAAGGCTCTTGTCAAATTGACAAAACTTTACTAGGCAAGCACCACACTCCAATCAGTCCTTCAGATCTCAAACAGAGACTACAAGATGTTGGTCTTGGCAAACTTGACATAGAGCACTGTCAGACTAGCTACTCAGGAAAGGAAAAGTTAGTGCGGCTGCTCGAATGTTACAACGATGTCTTCTCCAAGCACGAAATGGACTGTGGTGAAGCGAAGAGCTTTGTCCACCGCATTCGATTTACCGATGATCGGCCATTCCGCCTTCCTTACCGGAGAGACCTCCCGCTCACTACCACAAGTTACGTCAAGTCTTGACAGAGATGGAGGAGCAAGGGATAATTTGGAAGTCTGTGAGTGACTATGCCTCACCGTTAGTGATGGTATGGAAAAAGGATGGAAACTTGAGGATTTGCACCGATTTCCGCTGGCTGAATGCGAGAACACTCAAGGACGCCCATCCCCTTCCACACCAGTCGGATTGCTTGGCTTCCTTGGGAGGGAATACCTACTTCAGTACCATGGACTTAACGTCCGGCTTCTACAACATCCCCATGGCTGAAGAGGACAAAAAATACACAGCCTTTACCACACCGCTAGGCCTGCATGAGTATAACAGGATGCCGCAAGGACTGTGCAATAGTCCGGCCTCTTTCATGCGCATGATGTTGTGTATATTTGGGGATCTGAATTTCAGTAGCCTGTTATGTTATCTAGATGACTTGCTCGTATTTGCAGCGACTGAAGAGGAGGCCCTACAGAGACTGGAGGTGGTATTCCAGCGCCTGCGACAGCACAACCTGAAGTTAAGTCCCAAAAAATGTCACCTGTTGCGATCGTCAGTCAAGTTTCTGGGTCACATCGTAGATGGAAGCGGAGTGGCCGTGGACCCTGCGAAGGTGGAGGTCATATCCAATATGTCAAGGTCTAATCTCATGG
This sequence comes from Nerophis ophidion, assembly GCF_033978795.1. NCBI lineage: Eukaryota > Metazoa > Chordata > Actinopteri > Syngnathiformes > Syngnathidae > Nerophis > Nerophis ophidion. The sequence goes on along the minus strand of NC_084615.1, from coordinate 62,949,221 downwards.
AGGATGACGGCTGTACACCTTCAGTGCGAAGGATCAAATCCTTTTTGGGCATGGTGTTCTTCTACCAGCATTCATCCCCAACTGCTCTTCCTTTGCCAAACCACTTTTTGCTCTGACTGCTGGTCAAAAGAGAAGAGGAAGGAAAAAAAATAAATGGTAAGGCAGGAACATTCAGGAAACTCCAACCTGATGACTGGACTCCAGAGTGTGACGTCGCCTTTGTCAGTCTTAAAGAGAGTTTGCTGGACTGTGTGGTCCTCGCACATCCCGACTTCTCACGTCCCCTGATTCTGTCGACGGATGCTTCCTTGGACGGGCTCGGTGCAGTATTGTCACAAGTACCGGCTGGTGAAAGTAAAGCACGGCCCATAGCATTTGCAAGTAAGACCCTAAGCAGTTCTCAAAAAAATTATCCAGCTCATCGGCTCGAGTTTTTGGCGCTGAAGTGGAGTGTGTGTGACAAATTCAGCCATTGGCTGAAGGGTAATTCCTTCACAGTATGGACCGACAACAATCCACTCACGTACATAATGACCAAACCCAAACTCGATGCCTGCGAACAACGATGGGTTGCAAAGCTTGCTCCTTACACATTTAGTCTGAAGCACATCGCAGGAACCAAGAACAAAGTGGCTGACGCTCTCAGCAGGGACCCGTTTGCTAAGACCATTGGGAATAGACTTGTCTCAGAGTCCTACAGCAATCTGCTTGCCGAATCTGATGGATTTGAAGAACATGGAGTGCAGGATATCTTCCGTTTAAAAGTCCAGTGTCACCAGACGAAGAGGACGAAACGAGGTGCGACTCAATCCCGTTGCCCCCCATCTCTGGATGGCGACATTGTGAAGGCTGTTCTTGATTCTCACGACCACTGGGGTACAGCTGCAGAGTCCAGAGCGACAGAAATGGTTCAGTCCATTCATAACCTTGTTTCACCGGGACACGACCTGCTACCTGTCTTTTCCGTGGAAGAGCTCCAGAAAAGTCAAGAGCTTGACCCAAGCATCTCTAGAGTCATGCCATTTATCAATCGGCAGAGGAGGCCCTCAAGGCGAGAGAAGGACGGTCTGGACACGAGCGCCCTAGTCCTTATCAGACAGTGGGAGGGGCTTAAAGTTATTGATGGGGTGCTCTACAGAGTCGCCAGAGATTCCATGAGCAAACAGAAGAGGCATCAGTTTGTGTTGCCCAAGAGCCTGATAGAAAAGGCCTTGCGCGGTGTGCATGACTTGGCCGGACATCAAGGGCAGGCAAGAACGATTCACCTGGCAAGACAACGCTTCTTTTGGCCTAGAATGGAGCATCAAATTAAGGACTACGTCAAGTGTTGTCAGCGGTGCATCCTGGCCAAGACACCAGAGCCTTCCGCCAGAGCTCCACTTGAGAGTATCAGGACCTCGGCTCCAATGGAACTTGTGTGCTTGGATTTCTGGAGTGCAGAGGATAGCAAGCAGCGTTCAGTGGACGTTCTTGTCCTGACGGATCACTTCACTAAGTTGGCCCATGCCTTTCCCTGTGCAAACCAACAGGCAAAGCAGGTTGCCAAAAAGTTATGGGATAACGTCTTCTGTGTATACGGGTTTCCAAGGCGCATCCACACAGATCAAGGAGCCAACTTTGAGAGTGAGCTCATTGCGGAACTGCTTAAACTATCAGGAGTCTCCAAGTCGCACACTACAGCCTACCACCCCACGGGGAACGGAGGGACCGAGAGATTTAACAGGACTCTTGGGAATATGTTGCGTTTGTTGCCACTGAAAGAGAAAGCTAAGTGGCCCCAGCAAATCCAAACCCTGACATTTGCATATAATGCAACGGTGCATGAAACAACTGGATACGCACCATTTCATCTCATGTTTGGGCGGGTTCCGAGGCTCCCCGTTGATGTGATGTTCAAACAGGTCCTACATGACTCGGTGGTCGTTGATTATAACGGCTATGTAACATCTCTTATGTCTTACCTCCATGAAGCGGCCAGTATCGCTCAAAGGCATGCTATCAAAGAACAAGACAAGCAAGCCAGAGGTTACAATCGGAAGGTCAAGGGGACTTACCTGAATGTGGGAGACCGAGTACTCCTCGCCAACAAAGGCGAAAAGGGAAAGAAGAAACTTGCAGACAAGTGGGAACCAACAGTCTACACTGTCATGGACAGCAACCCGCAGACTCATGTCTACAAGTTGGAAGATGACAAAGGAAAAACAAAGGTGGTACATCGTAACCTTATCCTGGACATCAGCTTTCTGCCCATGGAGTCTGCTGATGGAGACACTTCATTAACTGAGGACAGTCCTGATGATTCAGAGGACGAGTGTCAAATGGAGGATCTCATCAACTCTTTGGAGGGGGAGAGTTCGGAGGATAGGACGAGTGCATGGGTATTGAGCGGGGCTGAAGAATCCGCCAGTCATCAACCCAGTGACGAAATGTCTAATGATGCTGCCCAGTCTGATATGGAGCGAGACTCTTCTGATACAGAGATAGAACAGTCAGTCACACCAAATTCAGTTTCAGTGATTGATGCCAGCAGTATCCGATCGTTTCAACCAGTCACATTGCGAGCAGTTGACACAGCAGACACAGTGTCAGGGGTTGCCACAGGCCATGTCCCAACTGTTATCCTTGACACAATGTTACCAGTTGGGGGACGGGGTCGAGTAAGCCGGTCATCCACACATAAAGGCAGTGTGTTTAGAACACGTGCTGGCAGGGTTGTTAAGAAGGTCAGCCGCCTAGTAGAGACAATGGCTCAGGTACCGATTATCATGGGGGGTTCTTAAACTCATCTGGTTAGTAATCAGAGTGCCTTCTTGCCCTATTCTGTTCTGAAGAGTTGTACTATGTTTTTCTTTTTTTCTGGGATATTGTTTCTATTGTGTTGTTGTTTGTATTTTGTTTTGCACTTTGCCACTGTAAGATGGTACTTAATGTGTATCCTTGCAAGTGTGATTTAAGAGTAAAGTGGGCCGGGTAGTTTGGTGTACACGGCACCAGACGATTCTGGGAGGGACTAGGGCTTGCCCAACCCTTTGATTTCTCTAAACCTGTATGTCAGGTAGCTCTCAAGTTGAATATGAAGATTAGATCTCAATGTAAACCCGTGCGTATGGCCCAGTGTTACTGGTAATGTCCAGTCAGCTGCTCAAGATTTTGGTGTAATTCAGGAGGGGTGAATGTAGCAGGTATATAACTTATATTGTATGCATTCCACCAAAAATCCCTCACGTTTTATTAGATTTCTCTACAATATCCATTGTCACTTTTATTTTGTCAGTTTTTTAGGAAATAGTTCGTTTTGGGAGAATTTGTCATTTTATTTTGAAATCCTACCTTCTTCCGGAAGTGACGTTGAGTCCTCACTCGTTCCTGAGACATGCGTGAGGAAACTGGTTTGCTGCTGAGTCCTGTGTTAACGCTGCCGCACTGTTTCCTGTATATTTCATACAGGTAAAAATAAATACGCCACCTGTTTCGGCTAAAGGCAACCACAGAGTCCTCTTGTCTTCGAAGCAACTACACAACGCAGACTCGAACCGGTTACACTGAAACATATGGTTGGAGTATGAACGTATTGAAGAAGAAACTGAAGCTATTGGGCGAATAGCTATTGACGCTATTCATAGCCATAGCATGGCCGAATAGCTGCGTTAGGATCGCCGGTAAAATGTGCGGACCAAACGATCAGGACTTTCGCATCTTTTGACACTGGAGCAACTTAAATCCGTCGATTGGTAAGTGTTTTTTTCGCATTAAATGTGGGTGGAAAGAAATGTAATATAGTTGCAAAAGCATCTACAGGTTATCCATACATCTCTGTTCCATGTCTGCTTTAGCACCGCCGGTAGATAGCATGTTAGCATCGATTAGTGCAGCATGTTAGCATCGATTAGCTGGCAGTCAACATCAACAAAACTCACCTTTGTGATTTCGTTGACTACCGTTGCAAATGCATTTGCAGGTTATCCATACATCTCTGTGCCATGTCTGCCTTAACATCGCCGGTAAAATGTGGAGACACTCCAGCACATTCAATGGGGGTCTGGCGGCAGACACTTTCGCATCTTCGGGCCAGTGGTGCAACATGAACCCCTCCCTGTTAGTGTTGTTACACCCTCCGACAACACACCGTCGAGGCATGATGTCTCCAAGGTTCCAAAAAATAGTAAAAAAAAAACAAAAAATAACAGAGCTGAGACCCGGTGTTTGTAATGTGTTGAAAATGAAAATGGCGGCTGTATTACCACGGCGACGTCACATTCTGACGTCATCGCCTCCAGCGCGATAAACAGAAAGGCGTTTAATTCGCCAAAATTCACCCATTTAGAGTTCGGAAATCGGTTAAAAAAATATATGGTATTTTTTCTGCACCATCAAGGTATATATTGACGCTTACATAGGTCTGGTGATAATGTTCCCCTTTAATATATTGTACCTGACAAAAAAACTGCTAAAATGCCTACGAAATTAAATGTAAAGTTGTCATTAAAATGTTTTCAGTGTAGGCATGGCTTTGGGTTCTTTTGAAAGCTAACAAGCTGAATATTATCCCCAACAATCACAGGTTGTTGGAACACTAAGCCGTTAAACACATTACATCAGTGGTCCCCAGCAACCGGTCCGAGGACCACTATGCTTCCATTACGCACTTGCTGATGGGCCGCACAAAAACATTAAATTATTTATAAACATGTGATATTACGATTTTTTTCACAACATTTACAACACTTCCTTGTGATCTACACAAGTGTTTTTCAACCACTGTGCCCCGTGCACTAGTGTGCCGTGAGATATTGTCTTGTGTGCCGTGGGAAATTATGCAACTTCACCTAATTAGTCCAAAAGCTATTATTTGCAAACCAATAGTTATAACCTGCAAATCATTTGCCGTTGTCTTGTGTTTGTGCTGTATAGAGCTCGGCAGGGAAACCATGTACAAACCCTGTTTCCATGAGTTGGGAAATTGTGTTAGATGTAAATATAATCGGAATACAATGATTTGCAAATCATTTTCAACCAAAAATCAGTTGAATATGCCACAAAGATAACATATTTGATGTTCAAACTGATAAACTTTTTTTTTTTTTGGCAAATAATTATTAACTTTAGAATTTGATGCCAGCAACACGTGACAAAGAAGTTGAGAAAGGTGGCAATAAATACTGATAAAGTTGATGAATGCTCATCAAACACTTATTTGGAACATCCCACAGGTGTGCAGGCTAATTGGGAACAGGTGGGTGCCATGATTGGGTATAAAAGCAGCTTCCATGAAATGCTCAGTAATTCACAAATAAGGATGGGTCACCACTTTGTAAGCAAATTGTTAACAGTTTTAGGACAACATTTCTCAACGTACTATTGCAAGGAATTTAGGGATTTTACCATCTACAGTCCGTAAAATCATCAAAAGGTACAGAGAATCTGGCGAAATCACTGCATGTAAGCAATGATATTACGGACCGTTGATCCCTCAGGCGGTTCTGCATCAAAAACCGACACCAGTGTGTAAAGGATATCACCACATGGGCTCAGGAACACTTCATAAAACCACTCTCAGTAACTACAGTTGGTCGCTACATCTGTAAGTGCAAGTTAAAACTCTACTATGCAAAGCCAAACCCAATTACAACAACAGCCAGAAAAGCCGCCGGCTTCGCCGGGCCCGAGATCATCTAAGATGGACTGATGCAAAGTGGAAAGGTGTTCTGTGGTCTGACGAATCCACATTTCAAATTTTATTTGGAAACTGTGGACATTGTGTCCTCCGGAACAAAGAGAAAAATAACCATCCGGATTGTTATAGGCGCAAAATTCAAAAGCCAGCATCTGTGATGGTATGGGGGTGTATTAGTGCCCAAGGCATGGGTAACTTACACATCTGTGAAGGTGCCATTAATTCTGAATGGTCCATACAGGTTTTGGAGCAACATATGTTGTCATCCAAGCAACATTATCATGGACACCACTGCTTATTTCAGCAAGACAATGCCAAGCCACATTCACCATGTGTTACAACAGTGTGGCTTCATAGTAAAAGAGTGCGGGTACTTTCCTGGCCCGCCTGCAGTCCAGACCTGTCTCCCATCGAAAATGAGTGTGGCGCATTATGAAGCGTAAAATACGACAGCGGAGACCCCGGACTGTTGAACGCCTGAAGCTCTACATAAAACAAGAATGGGAAAGAATTCCACTTTCAAAGCTTCGATAATTATTTTCCTCAGTTCCCAAACGTTTATTGAGTGTTGTAAAAAAAAAAAGGTGATGTAACACAGTGGTGAACATGCCCTTTCCCAACTACTTTGGCACGTGTTGCAGCCATAAAATTTTAAGTTAATTATTATTTGCAAAAAAAAAAATAAAGTTTATGAGTTTGAATATCAAATATCTTGTCTTTGAAGTGCATTCAATTGAATTTGGGTTGAAAAGGATTTGCAAATCATTGTATTCTGTTTATATTTACATCTAACACAATTTCCCAACTCATATGGAAACGGGGTTTGTAATACTCCATGTCAGTAGGTGGCAGCAGGTAGTTCATTGGTTTGTAGAAGTCGGAGCGCATCGAGGATGACTTGTCGTGATCCCAATATGCAGACTACAACGGAAGGCAGCATGCATGTGAAAAGGTATGTGACGCTTAAACCAAAAATGAACAAAAGGCAAGTCCCGCTAGGAAAAGGCACTGAAGCATGAGGATGGCTATGCAAAACGAAAGTATAACTGAACTGGCTAGAAAGTAAACAAAAACAGAAAGCTGGACGACAGCAAAGACTTACAGTGTGTGTCCATACATGACATGACAATCAACAATGTCCACACAAAGAAGGATATAGCGTCCACACAACTGAAATAGTCTTATTTGCCAATACAAAGCAAGTCAGGCAATAAATGATAAATGGGGTGTACTTGTATAGCGCTTTTCTACCTTCAAGGTACTCAAAGCGCTTTGAGACTACTTCCACATTTACCCATTCACACACACATTCACACACTGATGGAGGGAGCTGCCATGCAAGGCGCCAACCAGCACCAATCAGGAGCAAGGGTGAAGTGTCTTGCTCAGGACACAACGGACGTGACGAGGTTGGTACTAGGTGGGAATTGAACCAGGGACGCTCAGGTTGCGCACGGCCACTCTTCCACTGCGCCACACCGTCCAATAGCACTCATAGGAAGGTGTGAAGCTACTACAGGAAAACATCAACAAAACAGGAAGAGCCACTGAAATAACAGCGCAAGATAGGAACTAATACACTATACACAGGAAAACAACAACAATCTAAAAAAAAATGACAACTTCGTGGAGTTTAACTGGTGGTGTGCCTTCGTATTTTTCAATGAAAAAAATGTGCCTTGGCTCAGAAAAGTTTGAAAAACACTGGTCTGCTAGACTTTTGACAAGAACAAGAAAGTTTGATCACATTACGCCTGTACTGGCTCGCCTGCACTGGCTTCCTGTGCACTTAAGATGTGACTTTAAGGTTTTACTACTTACGTATAAAATACTACACGGTCTAGCTCCATCCTATCTTGCCGATTGTATTGTACCATATGTCCCGGCAAGAAATCTGCGTTCAAAGGACTCCGGCTTGTTAGTGATTCCCAAAGCCCAAAAAAAGTCTGCGGGCTATAGAGCGTTTTCCGTTCGGGCTCCAGTACTCTGGAATGCCCTCCCGGTAACAGTTAGAGATGCCACCTCAGTAGAAGCATTTAAGTCTCACCTTAAAACTCATTTGTATACTCTAGCCTTTAAATAGACTCCCTTTTTAGACCAGTTGATCTGCCGTTTCTTTTCTTTTTCTTCTATGTCCCACTCTCCCTTGTGGAGGGGGTCCGGTCCGATCCGGTGGCCATGTACTGCTTGCCTGTGTATCGGCTGGGGACATCTCTGCGCTGCTGATCCGCCTCCGCTTGGGATGGTTTCCTGCTGGCTCCGCTGTGAACGGGACTCTCGCTGCTGTGTTGGATCCGCTTTGGACTGGACTCTCGCGACTGTGTTGGATCCATTGTGGATTAAACTTTCACAGTATCATGTTAGACCCGCTCGACATCCATTGCTTTCCTCCTCTCTAAGGTTCTCATAGTCATCATTGTCACCGACGTCCCACTGGGTCATTATTGTCACCGATGTCCCACTGGGTGTGAGTTTTCCTTGCCCTTATGTGGGCCTACCGAGGATGTCGTGGTGGTTTGTGCAGCCCTTTGAGACACTAGTGATTTAGGGCTATATAAGTAAACATTGATTGATTGATTGATTGAACATGTACTGGTGGTTCTTTGGTCAAAATAATGCAAAGATTATGCTTTACAGACCATTTTCAAGCGTTTTTTTGACCGTCTCTTCAGGATGCACTGTTTTGTGGGTAATCTTATTTACGTGCCGCCACTTTGACTGCGTCTTCTCCCCATCAGCCACGTTGTAGTTTTCAGCGCTTCCATATCGAGTCTACAGACAGATATGAGTTAGAACTGTATGCTACTTTATATTAGAAATGGCAACAGCGAAGGATGCATGTGCATGTACGAACCAGTCTGCCCCACAACAAGAGGACACAGAAAAATAAGGAACTTATTGATTACAGCATTGGAGTACAATGGTGGAGTGGCGCAAGATCTCCAGGTAAATGTCTACCATTTACCAGGGTATCTGTGGATGTCACAGGACAGAGCAAATTTTAGATGGCTTGTTTGGAAGAAGTATTAAGGAAAGCATTTTTAAATATATCTTCAATGCCTCCATGGTGTAAATTGAAATTTTCGAGACTCATGGGGGCCCAATTACCACTGTTGTTAAAACCAGCGTGAAAGGGTAATGGGGTTATTCATCTCATTAATTAAGATATTTTTTTAAATCATATTAATCACATTTTTGAATTTAGATTAATTATGATTAATCACAATTGATGACTCATTGCATTATTAATATTAGCTGTAGAAAAGACCCTGATATATTTGAACACATATGCAGTTTCAGAATCAGAATGACATTCAGGAACATTTTGAAACGTTGAAACTTCAATGCATGACATTTATTTGCCCAAAACTTGCGAACAGTTTTATCATAAGTTATTTTAGGCTGTATTTCTTAAAGGCCAAATGTCCATTCATGTCTTTTGACTTAAAATTACATTTTTGGTACCGTAATGGGTTTTGTACTTTCAATATTTAATGTTACTTTATGGAATATTTATACATTTATACATTGAATGTCAGATGATCTAAAATACTGTATATAGTGTTTTTATTCTTCAATCAGTTAATGAAATTATTTGACATTAATTATTGAACTTAATAGCGTATAAAATAACACAATGAAGAAATATGTCACAGTTACTTTACTGAGTAACTAATTACTCTCACAATGAGGTAACGGAATTACTAACTGAACCACTTGTTATCAGAAGTAATTTGCAACTCTAATAACTTCTATAAAGTAATCTGACCAACACTGCCAATTACACAAAAGCAGGTCCCACAGGTAAGAAAAGTTGGTTTTGCATGATAGGTCCCCTTTGACCTGTCCCACTAGACATACCATTAATCTTGTTCATAGAGGTGTATTGAAACTGTCAGAGTTAGTTTGTGACGAACCCCAAGATGCAGAGAAGGAGGCCGGCATTGAATGAGAAAACCTGGTTTTAATTTACACACTACAACAAAACCAAACAAAAGGGTACAAACAAAAAGCCCGCACAAGGCCGATAACAAACTAAAAGAGCTAGCATGGGAGCCAGAAGATAACAAACTAGGCTATGAACAAACAAAACTGGAAGCAGGGAACAAAAGACAGTAAGCTATAAACAGCTACCAAATATAGCTTACCGCTACGCTGCAACGACATGACACGACAGGAGCGACAAGAAGTGACATCGACAAGACAATAATCCAGCAACTCACTGGAGGACAAAAACAGACTCAAATAGAAGTGGCCTGATTGACACCAGGTGTGGCCAGGTGCCAATCAGCCGCGGCTGAGGGGTAAACAGCACACATGGAGACAAACAGGAAGCTGAACCAAAATAAGAGTGCTGACAGGAACTAAGGACAGGAAATATTAAACACACACAGAGGAAAAACTAAAACACAAACAAACTGTCAGTGGCAAGCCTGACCAAAACACCTGATAGGAAGTCGCCATTTGATATATTTAATTTAATTCTGTTACATGGGACAATGCACAGTAATGAACATATAAAATGTAAGTGTGCAAATGTGTAGCGTGTTATGGTGAGTTGTATTTTGAATCTACCTATTTTTGCCTTGTTTACCTGCAACACATGGAAGGCCAGTCCGTGAAAATAATGCCTATATAAAACTCGTCCCTGGTGCAACAAAAGTTGGAGACCCCCGCATTAAATTGTTCCTCGTAACAGATGTTGACCACATGAGTGCCCACTGCCCTCCTAATCAAACCTACTCAGATACAAATAAAGTTTTAGTTCTATAGCTACGGCCTCTACTGGCTACATTGAGGACCTAAGCAGAATTGTATTTCAAGCCCCCTCCGACACACACACACATGCATGCATACACACTCAAACACATACAGTCTCTCACACACACACACACACACACACACACACACGCATGCATGCTTTTTTTTTTACACTTTTTTAAACATTGTGCGAAACAGTGTTTAAACTATTTGAGTCAAACCTGATTCAATTAGGTGCATGTCATAGACTGAGAAGAATACACGGTAAATAAAGTGTTCTTCCAAATAACAGAATCAACATAATTGGAAAAAACAAATGAGCAAATCTTTGTGCCACAACTCCCGCCAGGGATCAAACCTGTGACTTCTACCTTACTAGTATAACGGTTTAATACTGTGACAACAGCAGGGGGATTGTGCTATTATATTCTCATTAGTAACAGAGCAGGAAGGGGCAGCAATAAGATCTCCATAAAATTTCAAATGAAGCACCCTGTCATTCATCCATCCATCCATTTTCTACCGCTTATTCCCTTTCGGGGTCGCGGGGGCGCTGGCGCATATCTCAGCTACAATCGGGCGGAAGGCAGGGTACACCCTGGACAAGTCGTCACCTCATCGCAGGGCCAACACAGATCGACAGACAACATTCACACTCACATGCACACACTAGGGTCAATTTAGTGTTGCCAATCAACCTATCCCCAGGTGCATGTCTTTGGAGGTGGGAGGAAGCCGGAGTACCCGGAGGGAACCCACGCATTCACGGGGAGAACATGCACTCTCCACACAGAAAGATCCCGAGCCTGGATTTGAACCCAGGACTGCAGGAACTTTGTATTGTGAGGCAGACGCACTAACCCCTCTGCCACCGTGAAGCCCCTGTCATTCATATGAACTGAAAATGTATAACAATAGATTTTGTTACCATTAGTGGTTAAACAAAACATTTATAGTTTTCAATTTTATATTTTTCACAATTACTATTTGAATTGAAAGAAAATGTATCAACATTCCGAGGAATTTGTTTGCGTTTAGGCTTGTCACTTACCGCTGGTAATCATGCAGAGAGTGCGTGCACACATACTATAGTCATGCAGAGAGTGCGTGCACACATACTATAGTCATGCAGAGTACGTGCACACATTCAAACCCTGTTTCCATATGAGTTGGGAAATTGTGTTAGATGTAAATATAAACGGAATAAAATGATTTGCAAATCATTTTCAACCCATATTCAATTGAATATGCTAGAAAAACAACATATTTGATGTTCAAACTGATATATATATTTTTTTTTTGTGCAAATAATCATTAACTTTAGAATTTGATGCCAGCAACTCGTGATAGGTTGATTGGCAAAACTAAATTGGCCCTATTGTGTGAATGTGAGTGTGAATGTTGTCTGTCGATCTGTGTTGGCCCTGCGATGAGGTGGCGACTTGTCCAAGGTATACGCCGCATTCCGCCCGATTGTAGCTGTGATAGGCGCCAGCGCCCTCCGCGACCCCAAAAAGGGAATAAGCGGTAGAAAATGGAAAAAGTGACAAAGAAGTTGGGAAAGGTGGCAATAAATACTGATTAAGTTGAATAATGCTCATCAAACGCTTATTTGGAACATCCCACAGGTATGCAGGCTAATTGGGAACAGGTGTATGCCATGATTGGGTATAAAAACATCTTCCAAAAAATGCTCAGTCTTTCAGAAGAAAGGATGGGGTGAGGTACACCCCTTTGTCCACAACTGCGTGAGCAAATAGTCAAACAGTTTAAAAACAACGTTACTCAAAGTGCAATTTCAAGAAATTTAGGGATTTCCACATCTACGGTTGTGACAGTTTGACCCCACACTGTCACTGTTTGACCTTTTGGCTTCCTCTCAAACCATGCACATTTTTTTAGTCAGTGGAAAGCATGCTCAAAAAACAAATTGTAAGCTGTCACTCACCATGTCTGGCTAAAAGAGTCAGGATGGGTCTGAAGGATTTATATAGCTGAGCACACCTGCTTTGACTAATTAGGCCTAATTTGGGCCAAACCATGACTTTCAGGAGCTGGGTGTTGCTGAGGGACACTGGACATTCGAAAGTTGTGTTGTCTAAACCTGAATACACTGTGTACAAAAATGATTGCTTTAAAAATGCAAAAGTACTATGTGAATACTTTTTAGACATCTGATGGTTATTTATGGTTAAATTTACAAAATAACTGTTTTCGTAATTTCCCCTGTCAAATTGGTCCTAGCTAGTGGGAAAATGCCAGTCTGCTGGCTGTCAATGCCAGAGGAGGTTCTCTGTCCTGAGCAAGAGTTTCGCTCTGCATACATCAAACAACTACTGAGATTGTGGGTGCTTTGTCTTCCTGTTGTTGTTCACCTTTTGACACTTTGTGGGATTTAAATAAATGTTTGTAAACTGTTACTACTGCGTGCCTTGCCATCCTTGATTTGAAGTCTGGTTTGCAAAGGTTACATTACCTTCACCCGAGGCGGGGTGTGACAACGGTCCATAATATCATCAAAAGGTTCAGAGAATCTGGGTAAATCACTCCACGTAACCGGCATGGCAAGAAACCAACATTGAATGACCGTGACCTTCGATCCCTCAGATGGCACTGTATCAAAAACCGACATCAATCTTAAAGGATATCACCACATGGGCTCAGGAACACTTCAGAAAACCACTGTCACTAAAAACAGTTTGTCGCTACATCTGTAAGTGCAAGGTAAAGCTCTACTATGCAAAGTGAAAGCAATTTATCAACAACATCCAGAAACGCCGCCGGCTTCTATGGACCCGAGATTATCAAAGATGGACTGATGCAAAGTGGAAAAGTGTTCTGTGGTCTGATGAGTCCACATTTCAAATTGTTTTTGGAAACATTGGACATTATGTCATCCAGATCAAAGGGGAAGCGAACCATCCAAACTGTTATCGACGCAAACCCAGCATCTGTGATGGTATGGGGTCGCACTAGTACCCAAGGCATGGGTAACTTACACATCTGTGAAGGCACCATTAATGCTGAAAGGTACATACAGGTTTTGGAACAACATATGTTGCCATTTAAGCGCCGTCTTTTTCATGGACGCCCCTGCTTATTTCAGCAAGACAATGCCAAGCCACATTCAGTCCTGTTACAACAGTGTGGCTTTGTTAAAAAAAGAGTGCGGGTACATTCCTGGCCCGCCTGCAGTTCAGACCTGACTCCCATTGAAAATATGTGGCATATTATGAAGCGTAAAATACGACATCGGAGACCCCGGACTGTTGAACGACTGAAGTTCTACATAAAACAAGAATGGGAAAGAATTCCACTTCCAAAGCTTCAACAATTAGTTTCCTCAGTTCCCAAATGTTTATTGAGTGTTGTTAAAAGAAAAGGTGATGTAACACAGTGGTGAACTTGCTCTTTCCCAACTACTTTGGCACGTGTTGCGGCCATGAAATTCTAAGTTAATTATTATTTGCAAAAAAAAAAACTAAGTTTATGAGTTTGAACATCAAATATCTTGTCTTTGTTGTGCATTCAATTAAATAAGGGTTGAAAAGGATTTGCAAATAATTGAATTCCTTTTCTATTTACATCTAACACAATTTTCCAACTCATATGGAAACGGGGTTTGTACTAAAGCAGCCCCAGAGGAATAACTAACACTTTACAGTCGTGTTGTTGTTATGATAGAATACATATTCAATGATGTGTAACGTCAGCTTGCCAAACTGGGATCATTTACTTAAAACACACAAAGCCAAAACACGTGCAGGTGTTAGGTACTAAGCAGTGTTTGGAAAAGTTTTGTTACATAAAAATGGTGTTACTAATAATACGAGTAACAAGTAATCGAATTACTTTTATCTGTTACATCGTCAATTACGATACGTTTGATGTAACGTACAACGCTACTGTTGATGCGGACAATACAGTTTTAGAACCCCAGCAAGTTCCCTTCACACGCACCGACATACACACACACACACACACACATACACACACACACAAGCTTGTATTTATTACATGCTTGAGACCTCCAAAAAATGTCTACCTCTAGTAGTATGATAAAATTCGTAATTTTACTCAACGCAAGTCCAAATTTTACAAGAAAAACTGAACATTTGTGCAATATTATGATAAAAGTTGGAATTTTACTCAATAACAGTCACAATTTTTACAAGAAAAGCCTAAAATGCTGGCAATTTTATGAAAAGAGTCGTAATTTTACTCAACAAAAGTCACCATTTTGTTGATACGGACAATAGTTTTAGAACCCCAGCAAGTTCACTTCAGACACTTCACACACACACACACACACACACACACACACACACACACACACACACATTCTTGTATTCATTACATGCTTGAGACCTCCCAAACATGTCTACTTCTAGTATTATGATAAAAGTTGTAATTTTACTCAGCGCAAGTCAAAATTTTATAAGAAAAACTGAACATTTGTGCAATATTATGATAAAAGTTGGAATTTTACTCAATAACAGTCGCAATTTTGCAAGAAAAACATTTTGGCAATTTTATGAAAAGAGTCGTAATTTTACTCAACAAAGTAAAAATGTTATAAGAAAACTAAATTGTTGGCAATATCATGATAACAATCGTAATTTCACTTGGTAAAATTTTGAAAAAGGTCAACTGTTCACCTGGCAATTTTTTTCGGGGATGAATAGGAAAGTCCTTTAGCTGCCGTTTTGTTTTATCATGTATTGCTGCCTTTGCACCTGTCAATGTTTACTTTTGTATGCACATTAAATCAAGAAAAAATCCAGAGTTTGGAGCATTGTTCACAGACTCTAGTATTTGGCTCCCTATTAGAAGCAATGGTTTTCCGTATTGGGACCATGATTTTGGTCCTAACGTGTTCACCAGTCCTCATATGGAAGGCACTTCTCTTTGTTGGTGTCTCAAGAAGGGTAGAAATACACGAACACGTGCCCACACACACACACACACACACACACACACGCGTACGCACGCACGCACACACACACACACACGCACGCGCGCACGCACACACACACACACACACTCACACACACACACTGGTACAAGGGCATAATGAACATTCAATAAAGTGTCAATCATCAACAGTAATAATCCTACAATACCCTTTGTGGACAAAGTGCGACACAGTCACTGAGACACATTCAATCACTTATATTAACTGTCAATGAAAACATTCCGCAGGTGCTGACTGACACAGGCCAGTCAGCAGATTACCAATGCTGAGCTAAAACAGCCAATGAGCGAGCTCTTACTGATGTAACGCTTCACTTGGCCACAAGAACCGCCTTTTATATGCTCACACACTCTTCTCTCATTAAACATCTCCCAATTGCATACACCAGATATACTAAAATAAAAAGTAAAACATCAGTTACTTTCCTGAGTAATTACATATGTTAATAAACAATTGCTGTGTTGCATATGACGTCACCTCCACTTTTCAGTTTATGTGTAGCATTAAAACAAGTGAGAGTGAGTGTAAAGTTTGAGCATAAAATGTCGTACTGCTGTTCTGTTCTTGGACGTTCCAGTCGTTCAAATAGAAAGATAGGAAAGAGCTTTCATAGAGTCCCAAAACAAGTGGTTCATAAAGGTAGGGGGGAAAAAAAACAAAGTGTGTGTTAGGAAACGGCTTTTAAAAATATCACTTTCATCATCTTGTGGAATACAATCTGACCGCTTGTGTCTGCAGCGATCACTTTGTAAAATGTTTGAACATTCGATTTGTTTGAGAAACTTTTTGTGATGTAATCAAGCTTATTTAAGTTAAAGTTAACATACCAATTATTGTCACACACACTAGGTGTGGTGAAATTTGTCCTCTGCATTTGACCTATCCACTTGTTCACCCCCTGGGAGTTGAGGGGAGCAGTGGGCAGCAACGGGGGTCTGTGCCCGGGAATCATTTTGGTGATTTAACCCCCAATTCCAACCCTTGAGGCTGAGTGCCAAGCAAGGAGGTAATGGGTCCCATTTTTACAGTCTTTGGTATGACTCGGCCGGGGTTTAAACTCACAACCTACCGATCTCAGGGCGGACACTCTAACCACTATTTCTTGTAATACATTAGTAGTGTTTAATAGAAGAACTAAACGTAAAGAAAGCACAAGAGATCACATTCATTTGTTTTCTTTTGTGGTTGATATGCCCAAATATAACTCCAAAACCCTGGATGTGCAAATGATAACGCCATGCTAAGTCCTAGTAATAACTATTGTGATTGTTGGTCCAATCCACCGTGTTTTCGTTGTTTGATTTTCATAACAGACACTAGAAGCTTAGATGTGGTTGTTGTGCAGGGAAGCCAAGGGCTTTTATTCAACACGGATGACGTCTTTGGTGCCAGCATCAATAAAATGTCCTTAATAGTATTAATAAACTAGAAGAATACATCTCTCTTAGGGTCAACAGCATTGGGTATTGATATAGCTAGCAAACATTGCTGAACAACAGGGACATCTACAGCTAAACAATGAGACAAAATATGAACACCATAAAAATAACTGCAAACATGAATTGTAGACGAGACTAATATTTGTAGCAGAAAATCAACTGAAAACAAACATCTTTTTTCTCATTAGCGTCTCGACCATAGCAGCACGGCACTCGTTACGTGAAATACTTAGCAATGCAGGAATAAATCCAAAAGCGTCTTTCACTGATTAATTGTTCATTTGTGGACCCCTTCAGATGTAAAGACATGATGTGCCTCCAATCTTTTCTTCTCTAAATCTGTGTCAAATGAAGTAAGGTTTTAGCAAGCAGTACCATCTTGGTGATGATAAATGGTTTATATATTTCAAAAACTATTTTCTCATGTGAGTCTAAATCCACTCAACCCCGTTTCCATGATCGCTTATTTAATTTGTTTCTAACCCTTTCAAACACGCCCAAATCTGCACTGATGCAGGTAAATAAACAGCAGCCTAATGGGACTCCAGACCAGGGGTCGACAACCCAACATGTTGAACGCGCCATATTGGACCAAAAATACAAAAAACAAAACTGTCTGGAACTGCAAAGTGTTAAAGGCCTTATTTAAGTGTTCTAATGGAGGCAACACATTAAGTAAATGTCTCAGAGGGTTAGATAACTCCTGGAAATTACTGGCTTAGAATTGTCAAAGGTATAGATAGATATGCCTGCCCACGTTAAAGGAAAGTACAGGCTGTCTTATTGTAATGTATTTATTACAATCTTTGCAAGCTGGGTAACATTTGCTGTGGTCTGGAACAACATGGTAATATTTTCTCTGGTCTGGAACAACATGGCACACAATCAGAAATACAGCCAACATTACATACAGATAATGCGTCATGAGATATGCAAATATAAAGTAAATACACAGAGAAACGTAAGTAAAGGAAATTAAATGAACTGAAACATACCTACAAACGAGGTATAATGATACAATATGTACACACAGATAGCCTAAATAGCATGTTACCATGGATTGTTTGCACTCCACGCAAGTCAATAATCAACAAAGCTCACCTTGTCACAAGGTGTTGGTGACGAACCCCGAGATGCAGAGAAAGCAGGCTTTGTGCAGGAAAACATGATTTAATGTTCAAAAATTAAGGCAAAACACAAACCAGGAACTCGGAGACAGGCGACAAAATACCAGCAAAACAGGAACTAGAAGACAGCTAACAGCTATCCGGATTCAGCATACAGCTACAATAAAAGCGACAATACTCCAGCACAGACTGGATGGCAAGGCAGGTTTAAAAAGCAGTTGGCTGATTGACACCAGGTGTGGCCAGGTGCCAATCAGCCGCAGTTAAGGAGAAACTGCGCTCAGGGAGGAAAGCAGGAAATAACAAACATAAAAGCGCTGACAGGAAACAAAGACAAACACAGAAGAAAAACTAAAACATAACCAAACTGTCAGGGACAAGCCTGACACACCTTTGTGCATTCACGCACAGCATAAAATATTTGGTGGACAAAATGAGACAAGGAAGGAGTGGCATAAAACACGTTTTTCTGTGGCAGCGACGGACAAAGTTTTACACGTAAACCAACTACGGTGAATTCAGGGATTGCCAGAATTAGTAGAACAAAATGGCGCTGGTCAAATACTGTCATCAGTGAAGCATAGACACAAAACATTGGGCTTTCTAAAAACTAGGAAGTTGTGTGTTATGTTTGTCCTCCTACAAAAACATTCTTAAAACAACCAATATATTTTCCCCCCATCTTTTTCCATTTTTGAAATACGGCGGTTCTAAAGAGCCACGGGTTGCTGACCCCCGCTCCAGACCATCGCCTGAAATCCGGAAATGCCTCTACGTCACGTGATTACACACCGGCATTTCAGGTGGTAATTCAATACTTTTTTGGGAAAGTAACAAGTAACTGTAATTAATGACTTTTTTTTTGTATTTTGCCCAACACTGAACTATATGTCCTGAAAGCCGTAGGAGGTCCAGCTATGATGCCTAAAACCCAAGTTAGCACCCTCTATGCATCTATGTAAAGGTTGCAAACAGCCCCCTTTCCCTCTTTATGCAAAATGGGGCTTCTCATGGATTGTAGGGTATCACACACAGTGTGTGTTCTGCCTACTGGGAGAAACGGTCCTGAGGATAAGAGTAGAGATTTTAAAAAGTACATTAAAACATAGTAAATTAATTACATTCGACTGTCTCTACAAGCTTTGACTTAGTTTGCTATGGAGATGTTGGGGCCCCATAGTGGATAATCCCCCACTAGAAGGTCATAGTAGAGGTGGGTAGGAGTGGAACACACACACCCACTGCCATAAAGAAATTTGTCAAGCCCGCTTTGCTTTCTGAAACACATGGTTAATTTAGCAGCCATTACAGGTGACATCTTGATGAATTGAGAGGGCTTTCCACGCATACATAGGCAATAGGCATAAACACACAAATGCACACGGAGGCACGTCCATAAGAAGAAAAATGGTCATTTTACTGCAGGCTGCGGGAGGACAGGAGATAAAAGTTAGTGTTTGTAGAGAGATGTGTCAGGATGGTTTCATTAGCTCGGAGATAGAAGACTTCCAGCCAGATTCCAGAAATTATTCTCTGCTGGCAAGGCGAGCCATGTGCACTAATGCGATGACTAACTATCAGGTTACCTGCTGCTAATCCCAGCTACTTATGCACCGAAGTGATTAGGACCCCTGCTAATAGACATTGGAAAAGCACAAAAAGAGACATGAGTGTAGCCTCAGGAAAAAGCAGGACATCACTCCCTTCATTTTTTAATTTATCATCATATTCTCTTTCAAATGTTCTTGTAATCAATTATATTACATGTTTATAAGCAACTAATTAATGGTGAATGTGTTCTCCATACTGAAGAGTTATCAAATGTTCTTGGAACCAGACAATATTTTCGATATAGTTACCTGTCAAGTCTACCTGGTTGGCCACGCTTATAAGAACAGCTTGTAGGCTACATGTCACAGTGGTCAGGTGACCCTTCTGAAGAAGACTGCAGATGATAGTCGAAACATGTCAGGTAAAGATTCCATCTAAACATACCGAAAATATTGTCTGGTTACAAGAACATTTGATAACATTTCAGTATGGGGAACACATTTTCACCATTAATTAGTTGCTTCTTAACATGCCAATTATACATATTGGTTTTTAATTAGTCATTATTAAGTACTATTAATGCCTTATTCTGCATGGCCTTATTATACAACCAGTAAGCCATTAACTAAGAGTCTTCCCTCAATGACCTCGCAAATATTGCTTATTAGTAACCATAACCCTTCTATGTTCTCCTAGTGTCCAAAATAACTCTAAATTAAGTCTTTGTTACTTTAAAAAGCAATTAATTAATGGTGAATATGTTCTCCATACTAAAGTGTTACCGAAATTTTGAAAGAGTATATGACTAAGAAGACATAATGAACCTGGGATGTGAGGACATTGATGGGCTGACTCATTGTCTCACAGATTACCTCAATTTCTGCGTGGACGTGATCTGCCTTGCTAAGACGGTTCTGTGCTACCCTAATAACAAACCCTGGGTAACACAAAGGGTTAAAGCTGTCCTCGACAAGAAGAAAGCTGCCTTCAGGAGTGGAGACAGGGAGGCAGTGAGAGCAGCACAGCGGGAGGTGAGGCTACGGACAGCTACAGGAAGAGGCTGGAGCAGAAGCTGCAGCAGAACAACATAAGGGAGGTCTGGGAAGGTGTGAACACCATCACGGGCCACAAGACAAAGACCAGAGCTGTTGCGGGGACAATATAGAGGGCTAATGAGATGAATAACTTCTTCAACCGATTCACCCACCCCGTGTCCTTTCCACCCCCCACTCCCCACCAGAGCCACCCCCTCTTCTGCTCCCCTCAACGCACCTCCCCCCCAGCCATGGCAGCACCCCCCTCAATCACCTCTACGCAGACATTAGTCATCTCTGCGGACCAGGTTTGATTGATTGATTGATTGATACTTTTATTAGTAGATTGCACAGTTCAGTAAATATTCTGTACAATTGACCACTAAATGATAACACCCGAATAAGTTCTTCAACTTGTTTAAGTCGGGGTCCACGTTAATCAATTCATGGTAAGAGGTCAACTGAAGAAGCTACAGCCAAGGAAAGCAGCTGGCCCAGACAAGCTGTGCCCCCGACTCCTGAAGACCTGTGCTGCAGAACTGGGTGAACCACTCCAGCGGATCTTCAACCTCAGCTTGCAGCTGGGGAGAGTGCCCACCCTCTGGAAGACGTCATGCATCGTTCCAGTTCCCAAAAATAACTTACCCAGTGAGCTGAACGACTACAGACCAGTGGCGCTCACCTCTCATATAATGAAAACAATGCAGCGGCTCTTTCTCAGCCTCCTCAGACCACAGGTGCTACATGCCCAGAACAGCCTGCAGTTTGCGTACCAGGCAGGCGTTGGTGTGGAGGATGCTATCCTTTACCTGCTGCACCGAGCCAACTCACACCTGGATAAGGGAAATGGCTCTGTGAGGATCCTGTTCCTGGACTTCTCGAGTGCCTTTAATACCATCCAGTACCGCCTCCTCCAGGACAAGTTGGACGGAATGCGAGTGGACACCTGCCTGGTTGCCTGGATTTCGAACTACCTCACCGACAGGCCACAGTACAGTACGTCAGACTGAAGAACATCACGTCTGACACTGTGATCAGCAGCACCGGAGCACCACAAGGAACGGTGCTGGCCCCTCTTCTATTCACCCTGTACACGGCTGACTTCTGCTACAACTCAGAAATGTGTGACATCCAGAAGTACGCGGATGACACAGCCTTCGTCGGGTGCATCAGAGAGGAGGAGTTTCGGAGCCTGGTGAGGGACTTTGCTGTCTGGTGCCACACGAACCTCTTGCAGCCCAATCCATCAAAGGACAAGGAGTTGGTCATTGACTTTGGGAGTTCGAGTCCAGGGTCACAACCTATTGTGATCGAGGGAGTCGAGGTACAGTCCGTGGACTCATTCAAGTACCTTGGGGTTTGGGTGGATAACAAGCTAGACTGGACTGTTAACACGGACCACCTGTACAAGAAAGGACAGAGCAGGCTGTACTTCCTCAGGAGGCTGTGCTCCTTCAACATTTGTAGAAAACTCCTGTGGATGTACTACCAGTCTGTGGTTGCCAGTGTTCTGTTCTACATGGTAGTGAGCTGGGGGGCAGTATATCTAAGAAGGACAGCTCCAGACTGGAAAAACTGATCGGTTCTACAATCGGAATGAAACTGGACTCACTGGTGACGGTGGCAGAGAAGAGGACTGTGGACAAACTAGTGAGCATCGTGGATGATGCCTGTCACCCTCTGCATACCGTTATCAGTAGCCAGAGGAGACTGTTCAGTGCTAGACTGCTTCATCCCAAGTGCAGGACTAATAGACTCAAAAATTCCTTTGTCCCACACGCCATTAGACTGTACAACTCCTCTCTGGGGTGGGGTGCAGGGGGTTCTAGGATGACGGGGGATGCAAAACAATAACAGTGCAATACTTTTTCATAACATGAATAACAGGGACGGCGTGGCGCAGTGGGAGAGTGGCCGTGCGCAACCCGAGCGTCCCTGGTTCAATTCCCACCTAGTACCAACCTCGTCACGTCCGTTGTGTCCTGAGCAAGACACTTCACCCTTGCTCCTGATGGGTGCTGGTTAGCGTCTTGCATGGCAGCTCCCTCCATCAGTGTGTGAATGTGTGTGTGAATGGGTAGATGTGGAAGTAGTGTCAAAGCGCTTTGGGTACCTTGAAGGTAGAAAAGCGCTATACAAGTACAACCCATTTATTTATCATTAACATGATCACTACTGCCTAGTTTCTCTTGTTATATTCTTATTTTACTGTTATATTTGTATTTGCATTGTTGCTTTTTATTTTTATTCTTATTGTAATATTTTTCGATTTTGTTTCCATTCAAACCCCCATTATTTACTTTTTACTTTTTAAATTGATCTCAACTCTGTACACTGCTGCCGGAATTTTCATTTTCCTGAAGGAACTCTCCTGAAGGAATCAATAAAGTACTATCTATCTGTCTATCTATCTATCTATCTATCTATCTATCTATCTATCTATCTTTTTGAGCAAAGTATTTATTATCACGTCCAAATCCCCAAAACTGACAGTAGGCAAAACCATCACTGCTTTGTGTAGGAGGTGTCACACACACTACAAATGTTTGATCACTGTCAAGCATATGTTGCTTTCTCCTGTTACCATCTTACACCGAGCCACGTTAGAAAGAGCTGTCTATTCAAACCAAAAGATGCGATGGAGTTTACTACCCACGCAGACAGGAAGCAGTCTGCCTACAGTTGAATGGCAGCCCAGAGCCTGGGGCGTGCAGAGACTGTCCTTTATGAAGATGTGACTCTGCTCATGTTTCCATCTCCCCTGCGTCTTGGCGGGGACTGGAACAGACACATCAACAGACAATACAATGTCTCTGTTGACATCAGCTCACACTATGTTGTTTCTACAGTCCGCATGCCTGCCGGGACACAACATGGATGGAGTCAATTTGCTTTCTCTGAATATCAAATGAAAGCGGTGTAACTCCAAGTTAATCACATTTGATCAATAGTATTGTTATTGGGTTCAATTGGATATATATTGTACTGTTCCATAGTATGTTTGTTCTGATGATTGTAGAGCTGCCAAGCTGCTTATACACACCCTGTAAGTATATATGTAATGTAATAACAGGCACATTCATAGTAATGTGATATTTACGTATTTTGCTCAATTTAAGCATACGTATGTTGTATGCTACTATAGTGGATCCACTTTGGACTTGATTCTCACGGTTACAATAGATCCACTAAGGATTGGACTTTCACAATATCATGTTAGATCGGCTCGACATCCATTGCTTTCAGTCCTCTCCAAGGTTTCTCATAGTCATCATGGTCAACGTCCCACTGGGGTGAGTTTTTCCTTGCCCTTATGTGGGCCCTACCGAGGATGTCGTTGTGGTTTGTGCAGCCCTTTGAGGCACTTGTGATTTAGGGCCATATAAATAAACATTGATTGATTGATTGATTGATTAATGTTGATTGATGGTATTAATAATGCCAATTGACTAAATTAGTTTCAAATTTGATACACACATTTTCAACACGGAGGGTATATATTATATCATTTTAAACACAGCTTTATATATTATATTGTATATATTGTGAAATATTAAGTAATTTCACATTGCATCAACTAGTTAACTGTTCATACTGATGTGTCAGTAAAAAACATTATTTTTATTGTTACCCTACCCCTTTAAAATGTGGCATTTTTTTCTTTTAAAGGGGAACATTATCACCAAACCTATGCAAGCGTCAATACATACCTTGATGTTGCAGAAAAAAGACTATGTATTTTTTCAACCGATTTCCGAACTCTAAATGGGTGAATTTTGGCAAATTAAACGCCTTTCTGTTTATCGGTCTTTTAGCGATGACGTCAGAACGTGACGTCACCGAGGTAACACACCCGCCATATTCATTTTCACATTACAAACACCGGGTCTCAGCTCTGTTATTTTCCATTTTTTTGACTATTTTTCGGAACCTTGGAGACATCATGCCTCGTCGGTGTGTTGTCGGAGGGTGTAACAACACTAACAGGGAGGGATTCAAGTTGCACCACTGGCAAGAAATCTGCCGCCAGACCCCCATTGAATGTACCAAAGTGTCTTCACATTTGACCGGTGATGCTAAGACAGACATGGCACAGAGATGTATGGATAACCTGCAGATGCATTTGCAACGATTAAGTCACCGAAATCACAAAGGTGAGTTTTGTTGATGTTGTTGACTTATGTGCTAATCAGACATATTTGGTCACGGCATGACTGCCAGCTAATCGATGCTAACATGCTACGCTAATCGATGCTAACATGCTATTTACGCTAGCTGTATGTACATTTGAAACTGGATACCCACATTTAATGCGAAACAAACACTTACCAATCGACGGATTTAAGTTGCTCCAGTGTCACGAGATGCGAAAGCCCTGATCGTTTGGTCCGCACATTTTACCGGCGATGCTAATAAGGCAGCCATGCTATGGGCCACATCATTAGGTTCACCCACGCTATGGCCGAATAGCGTCAATAGCTATTCGCTCAATAGCTTCAATTTCTTCTTCAATTTCGTTTTTGCTATCTGCCTCCATACTCCGACCATCTGTTTCAATACATGCGTAATCTGTTGAATCGCTTAAACCGCTGAAATCCGAGTCTGAATCCGAGCTAATGTTGCGATATCTTGCTGTGGTAACCGCCATGTTGTTTGTATTGGCAGCCCTGTATGACGTCACAGGGAAATGAATAGTGGGTTTTTTCCAAGATGGCGGCGCCCGGACGGGCTGCAACATCACGGAGCGCTTGCTAAAGATGGAATATTTGGCAGAAATACCGGACAATTCTGCAAACTTCATGGCTGGTTCACATCGTGGTCACTCCGTGATCACGTACGACCGCCAGACACTTCTTGATGTGGACATATCGGGCCGTTTTGGACTGATAGACGCGTGCTTGCTAGACCTGCTAACTAGCACGGGAATACGTCGGCGGCTACATCCAGCGGCCCGTGAAGCAGGGGAGTATAGTAGCAGCGGGGGCCGTCTACGGAGCAGACGCCAGCGGTGTGATCGGAAACGCGGATGTCGAGCGGGGCTAAAAACAAAGCAGAAGGCTAATCCCCACAGAACACCACTTCCCTCCATCCTGAAGCCGGATTTAAATGGAAGATGCGAGACTACTGGTCTGGGTAAGGAGTCAGTTAAATTAGAACAAGTTTTTTCTGCTTTGAGTGTTTCAGAGTTGGACATGTGTTTTACTGAGGTGGCTAACTGTGATGCGTGCAGTTTATCGAAGCAACAATCAAACAATCGGAAAATCCCCGTTACTGAGTTGGCTAACCATGATGCGTGCAGTTTATCAAAGCAACAATCAAACAATCGGAAAATTCCCGTCCTATCAATTCCTAGATATGGTCGTAATTATACTAAATGGACTGGGCATAATAAACACATTATTAATATTGCTACTACGGATAATTTGATCAAAAATTCCCTAAAACAGCCCACTACCTATAATATAGGTTTTTTAAACATAAGATCATTGTCTCCCAAAACGTTAGTTAATGATATCATCAGAGACAACAATCTTAACGTCATCGGTCTCAGCGAAACCTGGCTTAAACCAAACGACTTTTTGCGCTAAACGAGGCATGTCCTCCTAACTTTACACATGCGCATATTGCCCGTCCGCTTAAAAGGGGTGGGGGGGTCGCACTAATATACAACGAAAACTTTAACCTTAGTCCTAACATAAATAATAAATTGAGGTGCTTACTATGAGGTCTGTCACACCGCTGCCTCTACACCTGGCTGTTATCTACCGGCCCCCAGGGCCCTATTCGGACTTTATGAATGAATTCTCAGAGTTCGTTGCTGATCTAGTGACACACGCCGATAATATAATCATAATGGGGGACTTTAATATCCATATGAATACCCCATCGGACCCACCGTGCGTAGCGCTCCAGACTATAATTGATAGCTGTGGTCTCACACAAATAATAAATGAACCCACGCATCGCAACGGTAATACGATAGACCTAGTGCTTGTCAGGAGTATCACCGTTTCCAAAGTTACGATACTCCCGTGTACTAAAGTATTGTCCGATCATTACCTTATAAAATTCGAGGTTCAGACGCATGTTCGTCAAACTAATAATAATAATAACTGCTATAGCAGCCGCAACATTAATACGGCCACAACGACAACTCTTGCTGACCTACTGCCCCCGGTAATGGCACCATTCCCAAAATATGTGGGCTCTATTGATAACCTCACTGACAACTTTAACGACGCCCTGTGCGAAACCATTGATAACATAGCACCGCTAAAGTTAAAAAAGGCTCCAAAAAAGCGTACCCCGTGGTTTACAGAAGAAACTAGAGCTCAGAAATGATTATGTAGAAAGCTGGAACGCAAATGGCGCACAACCAAACTTGAGGTGCACCATCAAGCATGGAGTGATGGTTTAATAACTTATAAACGCATGCTTACCTTAGCTAAAGCTAAATATTACTCAAATCTCACCCACCGTAATAAAAACAATCCTAAATGTTTGTTTAGTACGGTAGCATCGCTAACCCAACAAGGGACCCCTTCCATTAGCTCCACCCACTCAGCTGATGACTTTATGCAATTCTTTAGTAAGAAAATTGAAGTAATTAGAAAGGAGATTAAAGACAATGCGTCCCAGCTACAACTGGGTTCTATTAACACTGACACGATGGTATATACGGCGGATACTGCCCTCCAAAATAGTTTCTCTCGTTTTGAGGAAATAACATTAGAGGAATTGTTACAACGTGTGAATGGAATAAAACAGACAACATGTTTACTTGACCCTCTTCCTGGGAAACTGATCAAGGAGCTCTTTGTATTATTAGGTCCATCAGTGCTAAATATTATAAACTTATCACTTTCCTCGGGCACTGTTCCCCTAGCATTCAAAAAAGCGGTTATTCATCCTCTTCTTAAAAGACCTAACCTCGATCCTGACCTCATGGTAAACTACCGACCGGTGTCTCACCTTCCCTTTATTTCAAAAATCCTCGAAAAAATTGTTGGGGAGCAGTTAAATGAACACTTAGCGTCCAACAATCTATGTGAAACCTTTCAATCCGGTTTCAGGGCAAATCACTCCACGGAGACAGCCCTCGCAAAAATGACTAATGAACTATTGCTAACGATGGATTCTGATGCGTCATCTATGTTGCTGCTCCTCGATCTTAGCGCTGCTTTCGATACTGTCGATCATAATATTTCATTAGAACGTATCAAAACACGAATTGGTACGTCAGACTTGGCCCTGTCTTGGTTTAACTCTTATCTTATTGATAGGATGCAGTGTGTCTCCCATAACAATGTGACATCGGACTACGTTAAGGTAACGTGTGGAGTTCCCCAGGGTTCGGTCCTTGGCCCTACACTCTTCAGCATCTACATGCTGCCGCTAGGTGACATTATACGCAAATACGGTGTTAGCTTTCACTGTTATGCTGATGACACCCAACTCTACATGCCCCTATGGCTGACCAACACGCCGGATTGTAGTCAGCTGGAGGCGTGTCTTAATGAAATTAAACAATGGATGTCCGCTAACTTTTTGCAACTCAACGCCAAAAAAACGGAAGTGCTGATTATCGGTCCTGCTAGACACCGACCTCTATTTAATAATACAACTCTAACATTTGACAACCAAACAATTAAACAAGGCGACACGGTAAAGAATCTGGGTATTATCTTCGACCCAACTCTCTCCTTTGAGTCACACATTAAAAGCGTTACTAAAACGGCCTTCTTTCATCTCCGTAATATCGCTAAAATTCGCTCCATTCTGTCCACTAAAGACGCTGAGATCATTATCCATGTATTTGTTACGTCTCGCCTCGACTACTGTAACGTATTATTTTCGGGTCTCCCCATGTCTAGCATTAAAAGATTACAGTTGGTACAAAATGCGGCTGCCAGACTTTTGACAAGAACAAGAAAGTTTGATCACATTACACCTGTACTGGCTCACCTGCACTGGCTTCCTGTGCACTTAAGATGTGACTTTAAGGTTTTCCTACTTACGTATAAAATACTACACGGTCTAGCTCCATCCTATCTTGCCGATTGTATTGTACCATATGTCCCGGCAAGAAATCTGCGTTCAAAGGACTCCGGCTTATTAGTGATCCCCAAAGCCCAAAAAAAGTCTGCGGGCTATAGAGCTTTTTTATTTCGGGCTCCAGTACTCTGGAATCCCCTCCCGGTAACAGTTCGAGATGCCACCTCAGTAGAAGCATTTAAGTCTCACCTTAAAACTCATTTGTATACTCTAGCCTTTAAATAGACTCCGTTTTTAGACCAGTTGATCTGCCGTTTCTTTTCTTTTTCTCCTATGTCCCACTCTCCCTTGTGGAGGGGGTCCGGTCCGATCCGGTGGCCATGTACTGCTTGCCTGTGTATCGGCTGGGGACATCTCTGCGCTGCTGATCCGCCTCCGCTTGGGATGGTTTCCTGCTGGCTCCGCTGTGAACGGGACTCTCGCTGCTGTGTTTGATCCACTTTGGACTGGACTCTCGCGACTGTGTTGGATCCATTATGGATTGAACTTTCACAGTATTATGTTAGACTCGCTCGACATCCATTGCTTTCCTCCTCTCCAAGGTTCTCATAGTCATCATTGTCACCGACGTCCCACTGGGTCATTATTGTCACCGATGTCCCACTGGGTGTGAGTTTTCCTTGCCCTTATGTGGGCCTACCGAGGATGTCGTAGTGGTTTGTGCAGCCCTTTGAGACACTAGTGATTTAGGGCTATATAAGTAAACATTGATTGATTGATTGGTTTCGAAGATAGCGAAAATAAGGCACTTTAAAGCTTTTTTTAGGGATATTCCGGGACCGGTAAAATTTTGAAAAAAAATTCCAAAAGTACAACAAGCCACTGGGAACAGATTTTTATGGTTTTCAACCCTTTTGAAATTGTGATAATGTTCCCCTTTAAATCAGGTGTTTCTCGTTTTTTCTTAGTGGAAATCTTGCAGGATCACTGGACAGCACTATAATATGTCAATTACTAGCCTCATGTGGAGTATATGTTTAATGCATGCGCCTGATCTAATACGACAGTCGTTTTTAGGAAAAAACAAATTACACTATAATGTGGAGGGCTCGAAAACGTATGTATCACTTATGATACGGTTGGCGTTAAATGAAGGCCCTTATATTATTTTATGTGCTTAAGTGAAAACAGGTTTGAATCCGCGCAAATTCAGGCTGCACAGCTTCTCGCCCCTGATTTATGGGCTAATCCCGATTAGGGTTGTTCTGTATACCAATACTAATGAAGGACCACGGTACTAATAAATTGAATACGATACTAGAGTGCATTTAAAAAAAATTGTGGCGTAAAAGTTTTTCATCTCCATACGGCAGTGACATACAGTGCGGTGGACCATGTTGAGTGGGTCAACATGCAAACATTAACACAGTGCACAAGAAGAAACAGCGAGTAGAAGACATTTTGCAAATACAGGCTATTCTAATGGTTAATAAAGAGGGTGCGTGAAGTGCAATATGAAGGTATTTCAATTAATCAATCAATCAATGTTTACTTATATAGCCCTAAATCACTAGTGTCTCAAAGGGCTGCACAAACCACTACGACATCCTCGGTAGGCCCACATAAGGGCAAGGAAAACTCACACCCAGTGGGACATCGGTGACAATAATGACCTAGTGGGACGTCGGTGACAATGATGACTATGAGAACCTTGGAGAGGAGGAAAGCAATGGATGTCGAGCGGGTCTAACATGGTACTGTGAAAGTTCAATCCATAATGGATCCAACACAGTCGCGAGAGTCCAGTCCAAAGCGGATCCAACACAGCAGCGAGAGTCCCGTTCACAGCGGAGCCAGCAGGAAACCATCCCAAGTGGAGGCGGATCAGCAGCGCAGAGATGTCCCCAGCCGATACACAGGCGAGCAGTACATGGCCACCGGATCGGACCGGACGCCCTCCACAAGGGAGAGTGGGACATAGAAGAAAAAGAAAAGAAACGGCAGATCAACTGGTCTAAAAAGGGAGTCTATTTAAAGGCTAGAGTATACAAATGAGTTTTAAGGTGAGACTTAAATGCTTCTACTTGGGCTTCTAGACTATCAATAAAAGGATGTGTCAAACACGGAAGAGCCAGTCTGCTTAAAAATGGTGATATGATAACATTTTTACCACCTTTTAGTTTGTTTATATTTGTCTTAAATTGGAACTGCACATTTTTTTGGAATTGTTCCTATCGATCACAGTAATGATAGATATTTGGAGCAGACGGAAGCCTAGGTGCGTTTAAAACACAGAAGCGCCACACTCTAAGTGGTACTTTAAAACATGCCTCGACAAAGTTGCCAATACAGTGTAACCACTTTTGCTTCAAAATTAGGTAAATATTTAAATAACAGGCATTCATTTAAAGATTGACAGATAATGCAGCCGATTAGGTTGTTGCCAATTATTAGCGCAATAAAACCCACCCACAATGAGTAGTCTAATGCAAGTGAACTGACTGCCTTTGGTAACAAATTCCCACGATTCCATTTGTGTTTTCTTTTTAATGTTGTGTGTTCTACCTGCTACATGTTTCATCCGTGTACTTTTAGCCATAGTATTGTTTTCAGTTTTCACTCATTGTATTTGTCTTAAAGTGCAGATCCAATTTGGCAACTGTAAATTAAGAGGCATTTAATATGTTAATAAATAATTTTAGATTACGACAGGCATTATTGTAATATGAAACATTTTTGTGTAAGTGCAATAAGAAAATCCCAATGTTTAATTCTTTTAACTTTAATTCAAACATTCTAAAAGTTTTCTTTGGGTGAAATAAGAAATGTACCGTATTTTTCGGAGTATAAGTCGCCCCAGAGTATAAGTCGCACCTGCAGAAAATGCACAACAAAGAAGAAAAAAAAAAAAAACATATATAAGTCGCACTGGAGTATAAGTCGCATTTGTGGGGGAAATGTATTTAAAAAGACCCAACCCCATGAATAGATATTTGAAAGGCAATTTAAAATAAATGAAGAATAGTGAACAACAGGCTGAATAAGTGTACGTTATATGACGCATAAATAACCAACTGAGAAGTTGCCTGGTATGTTAACGTAACATATTATGGTAAGAGTCATTCAAATAACTATAACATATAAAACATGCTATACATTCACCAAACAATCTGTCACTCCTAATCGCTAAATCCCATGAAATCCTATACATCTAGTCTCTTATGTGACTGAGCTAAATAATATTATTTGATATTTTACGGTAATGTGTTAATAATTTCACACATAAGTGGCTCCTGAGTATAAGTCGCACCCTTGGCCAAACTATGAAAAAAAACTGCGACTTATATTCCGAAAAATACGGTATTTTTATTATATCATAAGATTTTCTGTTTAAATTAACCCAATAATGACATTTGTTGTAGTTCCCTTTATTTTGAAAAGTATCGGAATACGCATCAATCTATATTTAGGTACCGGCACCAAAATACTGGTATCGAGACAACCCTGGGTGAGATGTGTATTTTGCAACGTAACGAGATAGTCGCTTACGTGCCTAAAAGTAAATTATGCGATGACGTAGCAAGTGGTGTACCAATTCCTAGGGAAGATTACAAATCTCTACCCCTTGTTGCTTCATTTTGAGAGTGTAACTGTTGTGAGTGAGGGTGAACATCGGTTTGGGCCTGTGTCTGTTACTACTCCTTCATCCAAGAGATGTACTCTGGTTGGAACAACCTTAAATGTGGGAGTTCCCTCAATTCCTTTATTTTTTCCACGCGCCTCTGGCCCTGGAATACATCTAGTAAGATGAACCATTATTTATTCGGATGCGGAGTTGTTATGTTCCCAGATGGCTCTGGGTCTAGGGATCGTAAGAGAACGCAACATAAAAGTGTATAAACTAAATTATGTGTATATTAAAGACAACAAAGCCAAGAATTAAAAACTAAACTAGTGTTATTGAAATGTAACCATTGGGGGGTTGACAAAGCAAAACATTAGCCTAACTCGGGAATAAAGTTAAAGTTAAAGTACCAATGATTGTCACACACACACACTAGGTGTGGTGAAATTTGTCCTCTGCATTTGACCCATCCCCTTAATCACCCCCTGGGAAGTGAGGGCAGCAGTGGGCAGCAGCGGTGCCGCGCCCGGGAATCATTTTGAGTGATTTAACCCCCAATTCCAACCCTTGATGCCAAGCAGGGAGGCAATGGGTCCCATTTTTTTATAGTCTTTGGTATGAACTCCCAACCTACCGATCTAATCACTAGGCCGCTGAGTAGGTATACAAGTGCTATCAAAAGAATGAAGAAACCATACCAAAAGACACATCTGACAAAGACAGGTAAGCTTACTAACTAAAGCTATTTAATTAGCATAAACCAAAAAACTACCTAACTACTCTTGCCAAAGAGGGAGTCCAAAATCTACAAGGGTGACAGCCACCACTAAGCCTTGTGTGTCTTTACAGACAAGCAAGGCCACTGTCTAACATTTCCCAAGACTAAGCTGCACACTTCACAGATACTTACAAAACACGAAAAGGTAAAAGGTAAGAAAAAAAACAAAGAAAAAAAAAGCGGGTGGCACAAGTTAAACAAATAGCTTTTGTATTGTGTAGTTATATTTATATGGTGATTATTATTCTGTGACTGTAAATTGTTTGCCTGTTTTCTTATTGATGCTTTTATTTTTGTATCATTGTGTTTTTTTTTTTGGTCTGTATTGTATAGTTATAATTATGTTTTTACTTGTAATTGTGTTGAGTTGTGGACCCCAGGAAGACTAGTGGGTTGTTGTGGCAACCAGCTAATGGGGATCCTTAATAAAAATCAAAAATCAAAATCAAACACAAATGGGTACAAAAACGAAGAAAAAAATAACGGGTGGCACAAGTTAAACAAATAGCTTTTGTATTGTGTAGTTATATTTATATGGTGATTATTATTCTGTGACTGTAAATTGTTTGCCTGTTTTCTTATTGATGCTCTTATTTTTTTAATTATTGTTTTTTTATTTATTTTTATTTTTTGGTCTGTATTGTATAGTTATAATTATGTTTTTACTTGTAATTGTGTTGAGTTGTGGACCCCAGGAAGACTAGTGGGTTGTTGTGGCAACCAGCTAATGGGGATCCTTAATAAAAATCAAAAATCAAAATCAAACACAAATGGGTACAAAAACGAAGAAAAAAAAAACGGGTGGCACAAGTTAAACAAATAGCTTTTGTATTGTGTAGTTATATTTATATGGTGATTATTATTCTGTGACTGTAAATTGTCTGCCTGTTTTCTTATAGATGCTTTTATTTTTTTATTATTGTTTTTTTATTTATTAATTTTTTTTGGTCTGTATTGTATAGTTATAATTATGTTTTTACTTGTAATTGTGTTAAGTTGTGGACCCCAGGAAGACTAGTGGGTTGTTGTGGCAACCAGCTAATGGGGATCCTTAATAAAAATCAAAAATCAAAATCAAACACAAATGGGTACAAAAACGAAGAAAAAAAAACGGGTGGCACAAGTTAAACAAATAGCTTTTGTATTGTGTAGTTATATTTATATGGTGATTATTATTCTGTGACTGTAAATTGTTTGCCTGTTTTCTTATAGATGCTTTTATTTTTTTATTATTGTTTTTTTTATTGTTTTTTTTTTGTCTGTATTGTATAGTTATAATTCTGTTTTTACTTGTAATTGTGTTGAGTTGTGGACCCCAGGAAGACTAGTGGGTTGTTGTGGCAACCAGCTAATGGGGATCCTTAATAAAAATCAAAAATCAAAATCAAACACAAATGGGTACAAAAACAAAGTAGCCTCAAAGACAAAGTAGATCTGAAAATAGCAAAATCAAGTCGAGCCTATCAAGGATACAACACAGCATGGCAGAAAAATAATCGCCCTGATCCAGTGATGAGCAGGTGGTTTTAAGCAGATTGGGAAGATGAATGGTGGATTGGGATTGGCTGGCTGATTAACAGGTGAAATGATGAGCAGCTGGGAACAGGAACCAGTTGATTGGGAGCAGAGGCAGTGAATGAGTAGAAACAATAGGGCAAGAAACACAAACAAACCACCATTACGTGGAACGTAACAAAAGTACACCACATGTAAAAAAAAAGATGAAATAAACCTCTCGAAAACAATCAAAATACACATAATTTACCTGCTTTGTTTGTAAGTGGAAGGAGGGTGCGACATAAAACGCATATTGGCCGCGTTTTCACATGCTGGTAATAACAGACGCAAAACATACAACAATTTATCTGGATCATGAGGTCATTATTGAACTATGTGACTATTTAATACAATTCACATGTAATGTAGTGTCTTTTAATTGCACACGCACAAAAAAAACACACAAAAACAAGTGTCAAAGCCCATCCTGTCACATCACAGCTACACAAACATCTGTACTAAACACAATTCTTAATAGCCCCAGAGTGGTTACACTAACCAAGTAAAACAAAGTTTCACCTATGGATTAACATCGTTCTAGGAAGAATTTAGAAGACACTGTTGCCTGTGCATCACCATGACGACAGGTGAGATTTATCGGCCTTGTCAAATTCAAAAGTGTTATTTTTTCCACAAATTTCAATGACATTCACGAGTGTTAGTCAAATTCCGTGTTCCACAAATTTTTACACAGCCAATAAAAAAGGCGTCATGGCACAGTCTGCCTCATTAGTATTGAGTCATCATTCATTATAGACTCAAGCACTTATCGTCCAATTTACGCAGGGTGGGCGTGTCCACAGGCTGGATGGGTGAATGCAAATAGGAGAAACGTGCATAACTTTAAAGGCCTACTGA
This sequence comes from Nerophis ophidion, assembly GCF_033978795.1. NCBI lineage: Eukaryota > Metazoa > Chordata > Actinopteri > Syngnathiformes > Syngnathidae > Nerophis > Nerophis ophidion. The sequence goes on along the minus strand of NC_084615.1, from coordinate 62,913,847 downwards.
AATGAGATTTTGTTATTCAAACGGGGATAGCAGGTCCATTCTATGTGTCATACTTGATCATTTTGCGATATTGCCATATTTTTGCTGAAAGGGTTTAGTAGAGAACATCCACGATAAAGTTCGCAACTTTCGTTGCTAAGAGAAAAGCCCTGCCTCTACCGGAAGTCGCAGACGATGACGTCACGTTTGATAGCTCCTCACATATTCACATTGTGTTTAATGGGAGCCTCCAACAAAAAGTGCTATTCGGACTGAGAAAACGACAATTTCCCCATTAATTTGAGCGAGGATGAAAGATTTGTGTTTGAGGATATTGATAGCGACGGACTAGAAAAAAAAATAAAAGAAAAAAAAGCGAGTTAAAAAGAACAAAACGCGATTGCATTGGGACGGATTCCGATGTTTTTAGACACATTTACTCGGTTAATTCTGGGAAATCCCTTATCTTTCTATTGTGTTGCTAGTGTTTTAGTGAGTTTAATAGTACCTGATAGTCGGGAAGGTGTCTCCATGCGCAGTGTCTCAGGGGAGTCGACGGCAGTTATGGACGGTAAGAACTGACTTTTTAACCACAATTTTATCACCGAAACCTGCTGGTTGACAAGTGGTCAGGATCCATGTCCGCTTGACCGCTCTGATCCATAGGAAAGTTTCACCTCCAGGAATTTTAAACAAGGAATCACCGTGTGTTTGTGTGGCTAAAGACTAAAGCTTCCCAACTCCATTTTGCTACCGTGACTTCTCCAATATAAATTGAACAAATTGCAAAAGATTCAGCAACACAGATGTCCAAAAAACTGTATAAAGCAGACGACATTTAGCTGTGTGTGTGTGCAGTGCTCATACTTCCTAAAAACCTGTGACGTCTTGCGTATACGTCATCATTACATGACGTTTCGGAGACGAAACTCCTGGGAAATTTAAAATTGAAATTTAGTGAACCAAAAAAAGGCTGTATTGGCATGTGTTGCAATGTTAATATTTCATCATTGATATATAAACTATCAGACTGCGTGGTGGGTAGTAGTGGGTTTCAGTAGGCCTTTAAGCTCATAGAAAACAATTCGGCGCAAACGGAAGAATAGGGCCTTATGTGAATCACATGTTTTTTCCACATTTGTTTATGTGGTGCGTTAGAAATTGGGTACCGGAAGTGAACAATCAAATGTGTTATAAATTGCTGTGAAAAAGAAAAGGGGCGGTGTAACGCAGGTGTCAAATTTGACACATTTGACTAACTGCACTAGAGCAAGCCCGGTCACAGGCAATTACAGAGCCTGCTAGCCTGGGTATGGAGTCAGTTAAGTTAGAACTAGCCAGCGCCAGGCTGGATGATCCCTGTACACATAGCAATTTTCGTAGAATAATACACAACTCACAAAATGTTTTTTCTACTGTATCTATGACTTCGTCAGAGTTAGACATGCGTTCTACTGAGGTGGCAAATTATGATGCGTTCAGTTTATCGCAGCGCCAAGTAGACAATCTGAAAATTCCCGTCATATCAATTCCTAGATATGGTCGTAATTATTTTAAGTACACTGCGCATAATAAACGCAACATTATTAATATTGCTACTACGGATAATTTTATCAACAACTCCTTAAAACAGCCCACTACCTATAATATGGGCTTTCTAAACATCAGATCTTTGTCTCCCAAAACGTTATTAGTCAATGAGGTCATTAGAGACAACAACCTTAACGTCATCGGTCTTAGCGAAACCTGGCTCAAACCAGACGACTTTTTTGCGATAAATGAGGCATCCCCTCCTAACTATACGAATGCGCATATTGCCCGTCACCTCAAAAGGGGAGGGGGTGTCGCACTAATATACAACGAAAACTTTAACTTTAGTCCTAACTTAAATAATAAATATAAATCGTTTGAGGTGCTTTCTATGAAGTCTGCCACACCTCTGCCTCTGTGCCTGGCCGTTATCTACCGCCCCCCAGGGCCCTATTCGGACTTTATTAATGAATTCTCAGAGTTTGTTGCTGATCTAGTGACGCACGCCGATAATATAATTATAATGGGGGACTTTAATATCCATATGAATACCCCATTGGACCCACCGTGCGTGGCGCTCCAGACTATAATTGATAGCTGTGGTCTTACACAAATAATAAATGAACCGACGCATTGCAGCGGTAATACGATAGACCTAGTGCTTGTCAGAGGTATCACCGTCTCCAAAGTTATGATACTCCCGTATACTAAAGTAATGTCCGATCATTACCTTATAAAATTCGAAGTTCAGACTCATGTTCGGCAAGCTAATAATAATAATAACTGCTATAGCAGCCGCAACATTAATGCTGCCACAACGACGACTCTTGCGGACCTACTGCCCTCGGTAATGGCACCGTTCCCAAAGTATGTGGGGTCTATTGATAACCTCACTAACAACTTTAACAACGCACTGCGCGAAACCATTGATAGTATAGCACCGCTGAAGTTAAAAAAGGCTCCAAAAAGGCGTACGCCATGGTTTACTGAAGAAACTAGAGCTCAGAAATTATTATGTAGAAAGCTGGAACGCAAATGGCGCACGACTAAACTTGAGGTGCACCATCAAGCATGGAGTGATAGTTTAATAACTTATAAACGCATGCTTACCTTAGCTAAAACTAATTATTACTCAAATCTCATCCGCATTAATAAAAACGATCCAAAATTTTTGTTTAGTACAGTAGCATCGCTAACCCAACAAGGGACTCCTTCCAGTAGCTCCACCCATTCGGCAGATGACTTTATGAAGTTCTTTAATAAGAAAATTGAACTTATTAGAAAGGAGATTAAAGACAATGCGTCCCAGCTACAACGGGGTTATAGTAACACAGATACGATTGTATATACAGCGGATACTGCAAATATCCAAAATAGTTTCTCTCGTTTTGATGAAATAACATTAGAAGGATTGTTACAACGTGTAAATGGAATAAAACAAACAACATGTTTACTTGACCCACTTCCTGGGAAACTTATCAAGGAGCTTTTTGTATTATTAGGTCCATCAGTGCTAAATATTATAAACTTATCACTTTCCTCGGGCACTGTTCCCGTTGCATTCAAAAAAGCGGTTATTCATCCTCTCCTTAAAAGACCTAACCTCGATCCAGACCTCATGGTAAACTACCGACCGGTGTCTCACCTTCCCTTTATTTCGAAAATCCTCGAAAAAATTGTTGCAGAGCAGCTAAATGAGCACTTAGCGTTTAACAATCTATGTGAAACCTTTCAATCCGGTTTCAGGGCAAATCACTCGACTGAGACAGCCCTCGCAAAACTGACTAATGATCTATTGCTAACGATGGACTCTGATGCGTCATCTATGTTGCTGCTCCTCGATCTTAGCGCTGCTTTCGATACCGTCGATCATAATATTTTATTAGAGCGTATCAAAATACGAATTGGTATTTCAGACTCAGCCCTGTCATGGTTTAACTCTTATCTTACTGATAGGATGCAGTGCGTCTCCTATAACAGTGTGACCTCGGACTATGTTAAGGTAACATGTGGAGTTCCCCAGGGTTCGGTCCTTGGCCCTGTACTCTTCAGCATCTACATGCTGCCGCTAGGTGACGTCATACGCAAATACGGTATTAGCTTTCACTGTTATGCTGATGACACCCAACTTTACATGCCCCTAAAGCTGACCAACACGCCGGACTGTAGTCAGTTGGAAGCGTGTCTTAATGAAATTAAACAATGGATGTCCGCTAACTTTTTGCAACTTAATGCCAAAAAAACGGAAATGCTGATTATCGGTCCTGCTAGACACCGACCTCTATTTAATAATACAACTTTAACATTTGACAACCAAATAATAAAACAAGGTGACTCTGTAAAAAATCTGGGTATTATCTTCGACCCAACTCTCTCCTTTGAGGCACACATTAAAAGCGTTACTAAAACGGCCTTCTTTCATCTCCGTAATATCGCTAAAATTCGCTCCATTTTGTCCACTAAAGACGCCGAGATCATTATCCATGCGTTTGTTACGTCTCGTCTCGATTACTGTAACGTATTATTTTCGGGTCTCCCAATGTCTAGCATTAAAAGATTACAGTTGGTACAAAATGCGGCTGCTAGACTTTTGACAAGAACAAGAAAGTTTGATCATATTACGCCTGTACTGGCTCACCTGCACTGGCTTCCTGTGCACTTAAGATGTGACTTTAAGGTTTTACTACTTACGTATAAAATACTACACGGTCTAGCTCCAGCCTATCTTGCCGATTGTATTGTACCGTATGTCCCGGCAAGAAATCTGCGTTCAAAAGACTCCGGCTTATTAGTGATTCCTAGAGCTCAAAAAAAGTCTGCGGGCTATAGAGCGTTTTCCGTTCGGGCTCCAGTACTCTGGAATGCCCTCCCGGTAACAGTTCGAGATGCTACCTCAGTAGAAGCATTTAAGTCTCATCTTAAAACTCATCTGTATACTCTAGCCTTTAAATAGACCTCCTTTTTAGACCAGTTGATCTGCCGCTTCTTTTCTTTCTCCTATGTCCCCCCCTCCCTTGTGGAGGGGGTCCGGTCCGATGACCATGGATGAAGTACTGGCTGTCCAGAGTCGAGACCCAGGATGGACCGCTCGTCGGGACCCAGGATGGACCGCTCGCCTGTATCGGTTGGGGACATCTCTACGCTGCTGATCCGCTCGAGATGGTTTCCTGTGGACGGGACTCTCGCTGCTGTCTTGGAGCCACTGTGGATTGAACTTTCGCAGTATCATGTTGGACCCGCTCGACATCCATTGCTTTCGGTCCCCTAGAGGGGGGGGGTTGCCCACATCTGAGGTCCTCTCCAAGGTTTCTCATAGTCAGCATTGTCGCTGGCGTCCCACTGAATGTGAATTCTCCCTGCCCACTGGGTGTGAGTTTTCCTTGCCCTTTTGTGGGTTCTTCCGAGGATGTTGTAGTCGTAATGATTTGTGCAGTCCTTTGAGACATTTGTGATTTGGGGCTATATAAATAAACATTGATTGAAATACTTACATACATTTGTTGTATACAGCTTTAGTTGTATGCCGGTAGCAGGAAGTGACTGGTATAATCTTGCTCTGTTTACTCTTTGGGAGCTCGGTGCTCTCTTCCTCGTCACGTGACCGCCGCGGTCTAATTAGTGGTGCTATAAGCCAGTAGAGAGAAGTAGCCAGGAAACAGGACGTGGGGGAAGATCAATTGTATTTCTGCTTGAGGTAGGTTTTAAATCTCAGTTTCACCTGAAATATTGTGCTGACGGATTTTAAACTACATGCCTATTTGTAAATTCATAGAGCTGACTTCCATCGCCGGATTCTTTGTCATTAAGCTGTGTTGACTGTAGAAGCTGAGTTGGTGAGTCCATATTTATGATAATTGCACCTTAAAGGCCTACTGAAATGAGATTTTCTTATTTAAACGGGTATAGCAGGTAAATTCTATGTGTCATTCTTGATCATTTTGCAATATTGCCATATTTTTGCTGAAAGGATTTAGTAGAGAACATTGACGTTAAAGTTTGCAACTTTTGGTCGCTAATAGAAAAGCCCTGTCTTAACAGGAAGGATGTGTGCGTGACGTCACGAGTTGCAGGGCTCCACACATATTCACATTGTTTATAATGGGAGCCACTAGCAGTAAGAGCAAATCGGACCGAGAAAGCGACAATTTCCCCATTAATTTGAGCAAGGATGAAAGATTCATGAATTAAGATATTGATAGTGAAGGGCTAGAAAAAGAAGAAAAAAAAAGCGACGGCTCCGGGCGGCGGCAGTGTGAGCGTTTCAGATGTAATTAGACACATTTACTAGGATAATTCTGGAAGATCCCCTATCTGCTTATTGTTTTAATAGTGCTTTAGTGAGATTTTAAAGATTGTGAAGACATACCTTGAGGTTGTACGGCCGCGGTGAACATGAAGTGTCTCAGAGAGAAACCGAGGAGCCAAGCTAACATCTGCCTTTTTTGACAGCTGCTGCAAGACGACGAATAATCCACTAATGTCTCCGGTAAGATATATATCACAATTTCCCCATCCAAAAACATGCTGGTTGACTTAGAGAAAACATTTTCACTTGACCGCTCTGCTTCACAACAAACAAAGAAACACCGGCTGCGTCTCGGTGCTGAAGACAGCTGCAATTCACCGCTTTCCACCAACAGCATTGTTCTTTATAGTCTCCATTATTAAATTAGCACATTGCAAAAGATTCAGCAACACAGATGTCCAAAATACTGTGTAATTATGCAATTAAAGCAGATGACTTTTAGCCGCTACTGGTGCAGCGCTAATATTTCCTTACAGTTCGTGACATCACGCGTACGCGTCATCATTCCGCGACTGTTTCAACAAGAAACTCACGGGAAATTTAAAATTGCAATTTAGTACTCTAAAAAGGCCGTATTGGCATGTGTTGCAATGTTAATATTTCATCATTGGTATTTAAACTATCAGACTGCGTGGTTGGTAGTAGTGGGTTTCAGTAGGCCTTTAAGGATTAATCTTTCTTCATTGCAACAGTATTTGTGGCCTATTCTCAATTGTCCATATAAAAAGTTTATGACTTCAACTAATGATCACAATTGTGAATTGAATGTACTTTTATATGTGTTTAGATAATTAGCACATTTAGTGCACTGACTGCTTTGTATAGGTCATAATTATGGTGCTAATGGTTATTTTAGCATTTTATTGCATATTATGATTCTGATAGTGTATGTTTATGGATCTATATTGTAAAATATTGAGGAAAGAACTAGAAACTATTGAATCTTTATTATGAATACTAATAATATATATCCATCCATCCATCATCTTCCGCTTATCCGAGGTCTGGTCGCGGGGGCAGCAGCCTAAGCAGGGAAGCCCAGACTTCCCTATCTCCAGCCACTTTGTCTAGCTCTTCCCGGGGGATCCCGAGGCGTTCCCAGGCCAGCCAGGAGACATAGTCTTCCCAACGTGTCCTGGGTCTTCCCCGTGGCCTCCTACCAGCTGGACGTGCCCTAAATACCTCCCTAGGGAGGCGTTCGGGTGGCATCCTGACCAGATGCCCGAACCACCTCATCTGGCTCCTCTCGATGTGGAGGAGCAGCGGCTTTACGTTGAGCTCCTCCCGGATGGCAGAGCTTCTCACCCTATCTCTAAGGGAGAGCCCCGCCACCCGGCGGAGGAAACTCATTTCGGCCGCTTGTACCCGTGATCTTATCCTTTCGGTCATGACCCAAAGCTCATGACCATAGGTGAGGATGGGAACGTAGATCGACCGGTAAATTGAGAGCTTTGCCTTCCGGCTCAGCTCCTTCTTCACCACAACGGATCGATACAATGTCCGCATTACTGAAGACGCCGCACCGATCCGCCTGTCGATCTCACGATCCACTCTTCCCCCACTCGTGAACAAGACTCCTAGGTACTTGAACTCCTCCACTTGGGGCAGGGTCTCCTCCCCAACCCGGAGATGGCACTCCACCCTATTCCGGGCGAGAACCATGGACTCGGACTTGGAGGTGCTGATTCTCATTCCGGTCGCTTCACACTCGGCTGCGAACCGATCCAGTGAGAGCTGAAGATCCCGGCCAGATGAAGTCATCAGGACTACATCATCTGCAAAAAGCAGAGACCTAATCCCGTGGCCACCAAACCGGAACCCCTCAACGCCTTGGCTGCGCCTAGAAATTCTGTCCATAAAAGTTATGAACAGAATCGGTGACAAAGGGCAGCCTTGGCGGAGTCCAACCCTCACTGGAAACGTGTCCGACTTACTGCCAGCAATGCGGACCAAGCTCTGACACTGATCATAGAGGGAGCGTACTGCCACAATAAGACAGTCCGATACCCCATACTCTCTGAGCACTCCCCACAGGACTTCCCGAGGGACACGGTCGAATGCCTTCTCCAAGTCCACAAAGCACATGTAGACTGGTTGGGCAAACTCCCATGCACCCTCAAGAACCCTGCCGAGAGTATAGAGCTGGTCCACAGTTCCACGACCAGGACGAAAACCACACTGTTCCTCCTGAATCCGAGGTTCGACTATCCGGCGAAGCCTCCTCTCCAGTACACCTGAATAAACCTTACCGGGAAGGCTGAGGAGTGTGATCCCACGATAGTTGGAACACACCCTCCGGTCCCCCTTCTTAAAGAGAGGGACCACCACCCCGGTCTGCCAATCCAGAGGTACCGCCCCCGATGTCCACGCGATGCTGCAGAGTCTTGTCAACCAAGACAGCCCCACAGCATCCAGAGCCTTAAGGAACTCCGGGCGGATCTCATCCACCCCCGGGGCCTTGCCGCCGAGGAGCTTTTTAACTACCTCAGCGACCTCAGCCCCAGAAATAGGAGAGTCCACTACAGATTCCCCAGTTACCGCTTCCTCAAAGAAAGACGTGTTGGTGGGATTGAGGAGGTCTTCGAAGTATTCCTTCCACCTATCCACAACATCCGCAGTTGAGGTCAGCAGAACACCATCCGCACCATACACGGTGTTGATAGTGCACTGCTTCCCCTTCCTGAGGCGGCGGACGGTGGTCCAGAATCGCTTCGAAGCCATCCGGAAGTCGTTTTCCATGGCTTCCCCGAACTCCTCCCATGTCCGAGTTTTTGCCTCCGCGACCGCTGAAGCTGCACACCGCTTGGCCTGTCGGTACCCGTCCACTGCCTCCGGAGTCCTATGAGCCAAAAGGACCCGATAGGACTCCTTCTTCAGCTTGACGGCATCCCTCACCGCTGGTGTCCACCAAGGGGTTTTAGGATTGCCGCCCCGACAGGCACCAACTACCTTGTGGCCACAGCTCCGATCTGCCGCCTCGACAATAGAGGTGCGGAACATGGTCCACTCGGACTCAATGTCCAGCACCTCCCTCGTGACATGTTCAAAGTTCTCCCGGAGGTGTGAATTGAAACTCTCTCTGACAGGAGACTCTGCCAGACGTTCCCAGCAGACCCTCACAATGCGCTTGGGCCTGCCAGGTCTGTCCGGCATCCTCCCCCACCATCGCAGCCAACTCACCACCAGGTGGTGATCGGTAGAAAGCTCCGCCCCTCTCTTCACCCGAGTGTCCAAAACATAAGGCCGCAAATCCGATGACACAACTACAAAGTCGATCATGGAACTGCGGCCTAGGGTGTCCTGGTGCCAAGTGCACATATGAACACCCTTATGTTTGAACATGGTGTTTGTTATGGACAATCCGTGACGAGCACAAAAGTCCAATAACAAAACACCACTCGGGTTTAGATCCGGGCGACCATTCTTCCCAATCACGCCTCTCCAGGTTTCACTGTCGTTGCCAACATGAGCGTTGAAGTCTCCCAGTAGGACAAGGGAATCACCCGGCGGAGCACTTTCCAGTACTCCCACGAGTGTACCCAAAAAGGGTGGGTATTCTGAACTGCTGTTTGGTGCATAAGCACAAACAACAGTCAGGACCCGTCCCCCCACCCGAAGGCGAAGGGAAGCTACCCTCTCGTCCACTGGGTTGAACTCAAACGTGCAGGCTTTGAGCCGGGGGCCAACGAGAATTGCCACCCCAGCCCGTCGCCTCTCACTGCCGGCAACGCCAGAGTGGAAGAGGGTCCAGTCCCTCTCGAGAGAACTGGTTCCAGAGCCCTTGCTGTGCGTCGAGGTGAGTCCGACTATATCCAGCCGGGACTTCTCTACCTCGCGCACTAGCTCAGGCTCCTTCCCCCCCAGTGAGGTGACGTTCCACGTCCCAAGAGCTAGCTTCTGTAGCCGAGGATCGGACCGCCAAGTGCCCTGCCTTCGGCTGCCGCCCAGCTCACAATGCACCCGACCTCTATGGCCCCTCCTATGAGTGGTGAGCCCATTGGAGGGATGACCCACGTTGCCTCTTCGGGCTGTGCCCGGCCGGGCCCCATGGGGACAGGCCCGACCACCAGGCGCTCGCCATCGTGCCCCAACTCCGGGCCTGGCTCCAGAGCGGGGCCCCGGTGACCCACGTCCGGGCGAGGGAAATCTGGGTTCATTTTGTTGTAATTCCATAGAAGTCTTTGAAGTCTAATAATATATAGAATAATATATTATGAATACCTGATAATGCAATTAGTGTTATTTAAAGAAGATAATTTGTTTACACATGGATTTATAAGAATGGTCCTGGCTCTTACACAGGCCAGGCTTCACTTTCTGATGGCGAGCTAAGTAAAAGAATCACCTAGTCCAAGGATCAGTTTTCGAAGATTCCTGCCAGAAACCTCACCACCTACTCTGTCTGGGCTGGTAGGAGGCTCTCGAGCCAACCCTTTTACAAATGTTCACCTTTACCTGCAGTACATGGACTCTACTTCCATCCTTTTTTCCAAGAACTATAATCTGAACTGAGATTTGAAAAAGATCCAGGGACACTGATTAGTTTAAATGGAATTTTATATATGTATATAGTACTTATGTTTTGAATGGCCATTCAAATCATTTTGTGTGTATATATCTGCTGTCCATCACTAATTCTCTAATACACGGTGTCAACCAAACTAAAATTCAAGCTCTGCCTGTCTCTACGAGTTGAAACTAGTCTTCTGTTCCTAGTCCATTACACCCCATATATATATTGCATTGATTTGTAGCACGTATAGGTTACAGTAGGATTAAAGGGGATGTTTGCAACTTGCTCAGTTACATTTTTCAAAGGAAAAAATATATAACAAAAACACCATTGGCTAGTTTGTGTTACAATTAATGGTTAAACAGAACACTTCTGTGTTAAAAATGTCTATATTTTTCACAATTACTAAGTCCGTTAAGTACATTTGTTTACCGGCCTGAATAAAATGATTGGTGTTTACCGCGGTCACTCACCCTGTCTCATCAACAAAGCGCATGCACACATACAAAAAACAGTCAAAGAAAAGCAACGAACACTCTGCAGTCATTATGTGTTTGTGGGGGGAGTGTAGGCGTCACAGACCACAAGGAGGCGTAGAAGCCCTATGTTTTATTTTATTCATATATATATATATATATATATATATATATATATATATATATATATATATATATATATATCTTGATTGGATTATCCAGAGAATAGTGCTCGATACCGTGGTAGAGCACAATTTCAAACCACAACAAAGCAATTGCAAAAGGACTGCCCACCCCTAGACTAAACGACTCTGAAACCAATAAGGAATGTAACTGTCGCATGAAACCTGATTGCCCTCTCAACGGAGGGTGCTTACAAACATCAGTCGTTTACCAAGCAAAGGTAACACGCAAGGACATTAACACATCCGACACGTACGTAGGATTAACCGAAGGAGCGTTCAAAACAAGATGGAATAATCACAACGCCTCCTTTAGAAACCAGACTTTGCGGAATTCTACAGAACTCAGCAAGCACATTTGGAACCTCAAAGACAATAATGTTGAATATTCAATAACATGGCAAATTCTTGAATCCAGCACACCTTACAACAGTGGTAATAAAAGATGCAACCTATGCTTAAAAGAGAAACTGTTTATTATATATCATCCAGATCTATCATCCCTCAACAAGCGCAGTGAAATCATTTCAACATGCCGCCACAGACGGAAACACCTGCTAGGTAACACATGAGCCAATCACCACGCCTTACGCCTGCCTGTACCCACACACTTTGTGCCCTATATAAACCATTGTATGTGAATGCTTCCATTAAAATCTCCTGATGATTGAGGGAACCCCTCATGAAACAGTTCTGTAGAGATGAAGTAGTCTTGTGATTTTTCCCACACCTACATATATATATATATATATATATATATATATGTATATATATATATATACATATACATATATATATATATATATATATATATATATATATATATATATATATATATATATATATATATATATATATATATATATATATATATACACACATTCCAAGACATTATGAGAACTATCAAATTAAATAAGTGGAAGTGGGCTGGACATATAAGTAGGAGAACTGATAATAGATGGACTTCTCTAATGACATCATGGAGACCCATGGATGGGAGCAGAAATAGAGGAAGACAGAGAGTGAGATGGCGAGATGAAACAGACAAATATTGGGGAACAGTGCAGTGGCAGGGAGCAGCTATAGAGATCGTTCACTTTGGCAGAAACATGCTGAGGATTTCGTGCAGCAGTGGACTGAGAACGGCTGATGATGAATAGCTAGTCTACTGACAGATATTAGTAAAAACGTTAAGCTACTTTATATTAGAAATGGCAACAGCAGAAGATGAATCCCACATAAGAAGGTAGAGAAAAAGAAGAAGCTTATGACTACGGTGTCGCCACGGACTACAATTGCAGACATGCACACATTTTCAGGACTTATGCAGATCGCACATACACATCAGCAGGTGCCAGAATGTAAGAAAAGTTGGTTGTGCAAAATATTGTGAAACAAAACACCCGGTTATATGTCTGCTAGTAGGTGCCATTTTGCAGTGCTTATACACACACCATAATAATATGTATAGTATAGTATAGTATAGTATAGTATATGTATAGAATATTTAACGCGCCTACAATCCATCAAGCGATGCGGCTTTATAGCTTACCGAAGTCGTACTAAAAACATTTTGACAGATTTTTGAGCGCCGTGTGTAATGTTCTACATTCTCAATGGAATATTTAAAGTATTGTTGTTGTTTACTGCCATCATATTATAGTCTAAACATTTGTCTTATGTATGACTGCCATCTACTGGTCGCACTTATCATTACACCATGTACCAAATAAAATTCCTTCGAGGTCAGTAAGCACAACCAGAAATATGCTGTACACTAGGCACACCACTGCCGATTTTTTAAGAAAATGGAAAGATTTTAGTCCGAAAAATATGATACTTCAAATGCATATTTTCCAAAGAGCCAATCATTTCCTCCCCCATATGTGCAAATAAATGACATCAAACCACAGCGGACGAAATCTTGCATCGATCATTTATTCATTCATGTGTTATTGTATTGAAATCGTCTCTCTTGTCATTGACCTTCTGCAAATCATTGTGATGCATCCGGAATGCCAAATCTAACATGACACTGAGAGATAATCCACGAGAAAAGTTAAAGGACCAATAATTGTCACACACACCTAGGTGTGGGGAAATGATTTTCCGCATTTGACCCATCACCCTTGATCACGCCCTGGGAGGCGAGGAGAGCAGTGGGCAGCCGCACCCGGGAATCTTTTTTGGTGATTTAACCCCCGATTCCAACCCTTTATGCTGCGTGCCAAGCAGGGAGGTAATGGGTCCCATTTTTATAGTCTTTGGTATGACTTGGCCGGGGTTTGAACTCAGAACCTACCAACCTCAGGGTAGACACTCTAACCACTAGGCCACTGAGTAGGTTGTGAAGTGGAAGATAAATGCTGTTACAAAAACAAAACAGACACACAGTATTAAAAATTAGGGGACAAAATATAAAAAAATACATGGTAGTGGAAGGATGCGGTGAGCTCACACAACACCATAGAGAGGCTGTGAATTGTTGATAGATGATCGGTGACAAATCTCCCTTCCCCACTTAAAGTTGACACCTCAGTGCAACTGTCTTTCTCCTGAGCGAGCATTGGGGGATTATATTAGGGTACCTGAGAGAAGCTCGAATAGTCCCAGCCCAGTTAGAGCTGACACCAAGAAACAGTTTCACTCCTGCACTCCCCTCCATCTCAGCACAATGTTGTTTTTTTTACTCAGCGGAGATGTCCTCTGACAGAATTCAGTGCTGAGACGACTTTAGGAGGCTGTTAGTCACAGATATCCCCTCAGGCTGGAATTTAACGGAAGGGAAGTACCTGCTGGTTTGAGTGAATTAAATTCAAGTTGATCCATAACCTTATCACCAAGTCATTTGCAAATAACCTTAAACACGAGAACATCCTATTTTACTGCATCATCTCTGAACTTATATTTGAAAGCACTTTGCTAAGCCGGCCAGCTTTGGAGATATGCCTTCCTAATTGTGGGTTTCTTGAACTCTTAGCCCATCTTCCAGTCCGGGTCTGCTCCTCTCTGCAGGCTACAGATGAAGTGCTATGTGCCTGCAGTACAGTCCAGGGGTGTGCCATGCATTATAAAGAGCAAGAAGAGTGTGGGGGAAGCCTGGGGAAGGTAATGCAACGCAGCTGCTGGTACAAAGCTGCACGACAGAAGGCACATTCTAGGCATACCAGGAATAAATATTTTAAATGGCCATAAAATCCGGATGCAAAAAGCCTTCTACGTAAACAAAGTCACACGCATGAAATGAGATGGATAAACAATGGTAAGTGTCGAGATGTATCAGCAGACACAAAGCCATTGCTAATTAGCGTACGGGTGTGCTTGCATGCATTTGTTTTCAGGCCCGCACACGCACTTTAATACAATCTTTTATTCTGCACAAATATGTATGTTCATATGATCCTCTACAAGAGATAAGGACATAATTACCAAAAATGATTCCCGGGCGCGGCCAACACTGCTGCCCACTGCTCCCCTCACCTCCCAGGGGGGATCAAGGGTGATGGGTCAAATGCAAAGAATAAGTTTGCCACACCTGGTGTGTGTGTGACAATCATTGATACTTTAACTTTAACTTTATAAATAGCAAATAAGGAAATTGTCCCGAAACATTGTTATAAATGCATTCGGCCAACGTTTTAGGGTCAGAATTGCAAACTCTTTCTCTATTAAAGACGTCTAAATTATGTGCACCTGTTAATTTTTTAATAATCAATCGGCTGACGAGTCCAGCCACTCTTGATCACAGCTTATTTCTGCTAAAGATTGTACTTGCGTCAAAGATTCCTTCAAAAGGGATGCACCTGATTAAGACACAATTAGTTCAATCCCGGGGTCGGGATCTTTCTGTGTGGAGTTTGCATGTTCTCCCCGTGACCGCGTGGGTTCCCGCCGGGTACTCCGGCTTCCTCCCACTGCCAAAAACATGCACCTGGGGATAGGTTGATTGGCAACACTAAATGGGCTCTCGTGTGTGAATGTTGTTTATCTGTGTTGGTCCTGTGATGAGGAAGCAAATGCAGCTGAGATAGTATCCAGCACCCCCGACATCCCCAAAAGGGACAAGAGGTAGAAAATGGATGGATACATTTCTGTATTCCTTGTCACACACATGCAGGAGGTGTGGTACTGTTTTGCCAGCAAGCTGAAACAAACGTGTCTTTCAGCCCAACTAATGTCTAGCCACAGCTAATTTTATTATTAGTCTTCGACTCTATGGCGTAAAGCAAACTAAGTTTCTAATAATTGTCGATACCACTGGAGGATTACTGAATAGCTAGACATGCTACACTACACACTGTAAGAGGATATAAGAAGCTGTTAAATGCTATAGGTGCTACGAGTGAGCGTGAGCGCTTGAATGTAAACAAGAATGAGCGGATCAATACAAATACCCACAGTAACAACACCACGTACTTTATCAGTGTATGGTATACAGCATGGATATTTAACTAAATTTCATTGGGGTCCACATTTCCAGAAAGAAAAGGACCAGTGGGCCAAACTTCTCCCCTTTCCATCCATCCATCTATTTTTTACCGCTTGTCCCTTTTGAGGTCGCGGGGGGTCGCTGGTGCCTATCTCAGCTGCATTTGGGCGGTAGGCGGGGTACACCCTGGACAAGTCGCCACCTCATCGCAGGGCCAACACAGATAGACAGACAACATTCACACTCACATTCACACACTAGGGCCAATTTAGTGTTGCCAATCAACCTATCCGCAGGTGCATGTCTTTGGAGGTGGGAGGAAGCCGGAGTACCCGGTTGGAACCCATGCAGTCACGGAGAGAACATGCAAACTCCACACAGAAAGATCCCTAGCCCGGGATTGAACTCACTACTACCAGGACCTTCGTATTGGGAGGCAAAAGCACTAACCCCTCTGCAGAGGAATCCCTTTCCTATTAGTCTTATTTTTTATATTCAAGAGAAACAGTGTCCTCCGCAGTAGACATTTGATTTTGGTCTATTTATTAGTTACAGGAAATCTTTGCTGTTTTTAAGGATCTTCTGTAAAAAAGTAAGTCCAAGATCATCTCTATGACAGCACTGGGGGCGGTAAAGCTCGGTTGGTAGAGTGGCCGTGCCAGCAACTTGAGGGTTCCAGGTTAGATTCCTGCTTTTGTCATCCTAGTCACTGCCGTTGTGTCCTTGGGCAAGACACTTTACCTAGTGCCACCCACACTGGTTTAAATGTAACTTACATATTGAGTTTCACTGTGTAAAAGAGCTTTGAGTCACTATATAAATATACTTCACTTCACTCAAGTGTTTTCAAGAATCTGCTGCAAAAAATGTGAGTCTGTCACACGTTGTTTGAACTGAACTCGGAGGCTCTTATGTGAATAGCCCAAATGAGGAAAAATAGAAGACCTAAAATCAAACTATGGAAGTGTTTCTCTTCCCTTCCGGGGATAGACAGACCAGTGTGACACAACACCTTGAGACGTGGGTTTTGCAAGAGAGAACCATGGACTTGGACTTGGAGGTGTTGATTCTCATTCCGGTCACTTCACTCTCGGCTGCGAACCAATTCAGTGAGAGCTGAAGATCCCGGCCAGATGAAGCGATCAGGACCACATAATCGGCAAAAAGCAGAGACCTAATCCTGTGGCCACCAAACCGGAACCCCTCAACGCCTTGACTGCGCCAAGAAATGTTGTCCATAAAAGCTTTGAACAGAATCGGTGACAAATGGCAGCCTTGGCGGAGTCCAACCCTCACTGGAAACGTTTCCGACTTACTGCCGGCAATGCGGACCAAGCTCTGACTCTGATCGTACAGGGAGCGGACAGCCACAATAAGACAGTCCGATACCCCATACTCTCTGAGCACTCCCCACAGGACTTCCCAAGGGACACAGTCGAATGCCTTTTCCAAGTCCACAAAACACATGTAGACTGGTTGGGCAAACTCCCATGCACACTCAAGAACCCTGCGGAGAGTATAGAGCTGGTCCACAGTTCCACGACCAGGACGAAAACCACACTGTTCCTCCTGAATCCAAAGTTCGACTATCCGGCGTAGCCTCCTCTCCAGTACACCTGAATAAACCTTACCGGGAAGGCTGAGGAGTGTGATCCCATGATAGTGGGAACACACCCTCTGGTCCCCCTTCTTAAAGAGAGGGACCACCACCCCGGTCTGCCAATCCAGAGGTACCGCCCCCGATGTCCACGCGATGCTGCAGAGTCTTCTCAACCAAGACAGCCCCTCAGCATCCAGAGCCTTAAGGAACTCCGGGCAGATCTCATCCACCCCAGGGGCCTTGCCACCGAGGAGCTTTTTGACTACCTCGGCAACCTCAGCCTCAGAAATAGGAGAGCCCACCACAGATTCCCCAGGCACTGCTTCCTCATAGGAAGACGTGTTGGTGGGATTGAGGAGGTCTTCGAAGTATTCCTTCCACCGATCCACAACCTCCGCAGTTGAGGTCACCATCCGCACCTTAGACGGTGTTGACAGTGTACTGCTTCCCCTTCCTGAGGCAGCAGATGGTGGTCCAGAATCGCTTCGAAGCCGTCCGGAAGTCGTTTCCCATGGCTTCCCCTAACTCCTCCCATGTCCGAGTTTTTGCCTCAGCGACTGCTGAAGCTGCACACCGCTTGGCCTGTCGGTACCTATCCACTGCCTCTGGAGTCCTATGAGCCAAAACAACCCGACAGGACTCCTTCTTCAGCTTGACGGCATCCCTCACCGCCGGTGTCCACCAACGGGTTCTAGGATTACCACACTGACAGGCACCAACTACCTTGCGGCCACAGCTCCAATCGGCCGCCTCGACAATAGAGATGCGTAACATAGTCCACACGGACTCAATGTCCAGCACCTCCCTCGTGACATGTTCAAAGTTCTTCCAGAGGTGGGAATTGAAACTTTGTCTGACAGGAGACTCTGCCAGACGTTCCCAGCAGACCCTCACAATGCTTTTGGTTCTGCCAGTTTGGACACTAGTATTCTATTTTTTTGTTTGCTGGCAAGATTAAAATGTCAGTGCAAGCATCTGCCAATATTTTAAGTGGTGTAAGTTCCTAAATACAACAGGAGCACTCTAGTTTTTTTAGGAATTTGCTGCAAAAATGTTAGTCTCACAAGTTTTTAACTAAACTCCTGAACCGGTATGGTGTCATTCAGTTGAATATTCAGCCGCCAATTGAATAGCCCTAGTAGTGCTTAAATCAATATTTTGATATATCACAAAGTCTGTATATACACAAAGGCTTTGAGGGCAAAAAAAAAAATATTTAAATGGAAGTCGATCGTAGTTTATGCATTTGATTAGTTATTTTGCTCAAAAAATTGTATGTAGCATTCAATACCACATATTCAATATATCACTTGATTTACAACAAGGCTAGCAAATTCTTAATTTTGTGAAAACAGCTTTATAAAAGTGTGCTATTGTGTTTACTTCAATTAGTTTTTCGAAAACATTTTGAGTTCCGTGATCTATTGTCAAAGTATTGGATGAAGACTGGAAAACAGATTGGGATCGAAGGCCAGAAAAACTGATCGGGACATCCCTAATCCATACCACTTCTTTTGATATAAACAAGCTGGAGTCTATTTCAGATGTCAATTCCGTTTCACATACATAGCACTATCAGTGACTTAAGTTTAGAAATAGAATCTGATATTTCAATTTAACAGACAAACCATCTCATATTAACTTTGTAAAAAATCAGAGTAAAATAACTCCAATCATCTTCGTCGGTAGGTTTTACAGGCTGAATAAAAGGGGCAAGCTGTGCGTGCTTGGAGTACCAGTACTTCAGTCTCAATGCTCAGAGGATTAAATTAGAGGAGGAGCGAGCTCTTGGTTGTAAAAGAGGGGAAGGATGAACTACTTGATAAGTCACAGTTCCAGACTGCTGCAGTTGGGGTCTCATTCAGGTGAAGAAGATCTCTAGGGTACAAGTTGGAGAAGTTGACCTGAGGTAGACCTGGAGAGTTTCGATGTACAGGTCAACCGCCCTTCCCAGGGGTCTAAGTAGACAACTACAAATGCACCTCCTCAGAAAATATCTGTGTATTCTGGTCATATCAGCATTACATCAATCCCATATTTGATGAATACCCACTGTAGACCATGTCAAATATATAAAATCAAGAAGTTGTGATGTTACACTTAGGTCATCAACGCCTTCTTTGTCGAAAAGCCAACCAAAGAACGTCAACAAATGATGCTGTTATGTTGTTGTTATTGTTATTGTTGTGCTTGTTGTTGTCGTATCCCCATCTGTCTTCCTTTTTTTCTCTTTCTATTCCCTCCTGCTTCGGACTGGCTGCACCAATTAAAGGCCTACTGCAACCCACTACTACCGACCACGCAGTCTGATAGTTTATACATCAATGATGAAATATTAACATTGCAACACATGCCAATACGGCCGGTTTAGTTTACTAAATTGCAATTTTAAATTTCCCTCTGAGTTTATTGTTGAAAACGCTGTGGAATGATGACGCATGATGACGGGGCGGCATAGCTCGGTTGGTAGAGTGGCCGTGCCAGCAACTTGAGGGTTGCAAGTTCGATTCCCGCTTCCGCCATCCTAGTCACTGCCGTTGTGTCCTTGGGCAAGACACTTTACCCACCTGCTCCCAGTGCCACCCACACTGGTTTAAATGTAACTTAGATATTGCGTTTCACTATGTAAAGCGCTTTGAGTCACTAGAGAAAAGCGCTATATAAATATAATTCACTTCACTTCACTTCACTTCACGCATGCGTGTGACGTCACAGACTGTAAGGAAATATTAGCGCTGCACGACTCGTGGCTTAAAGTCGTCTGCTTTAACCACATAATTACACAGTATTTTGGACATCTGTGTTGCTGAATCTTTTGCAATTTGTTCAATTAATAATGGAGAAGGCAAAGTAGAAAGATGGAGTTGGGAAGCTTTAGCCTTTAGCCACGCAAACACACGGTGATTCCTCGTTTAAAATTCCCGGAGGTGAAACTTTATTATGGATCAGAGCAGTCAAGCGAACATGGATCCCGACCATATGTCAACCAGCAGTTTTCGGTGAGAAATATGTGTTAAAAAGTCGTCTCTTACCGGAGATCAGCTGAGCTTGCGCCATCCATACAGCTGCCGTCGACTTCCCTCAGACACTGGCCTCAAGACACCCGTGGACACACCCCTTCGACTATCAGGTACTGTTAAACTCACTAAAACACTAGCAACACAATAGAAAGATAAGGGATTTCCCAGAACAATCCTAGTAAATGAGTCTAAAAACATCTGAATCCGTCCCAATGCAATCACCTTTTTTTTTAACTTGATTATTATTTTTTTTTTTTGTAGTTCTTCGTTATCAATATCCTCGAACACGGATCTGTCATCCTCGCTCTAATTAATGAGGAAATTGTCGTTTTCTCGGTCCGAATAGCTCTTACTGCTGATGGCTTCAATTAAAAACAATGTGAATATGTGTGGAGCCCCGCAACACTTGACGTCACGCGCTCATACTTCCGGTAAAGGCAGGGCTTTTCTATTAGCAACCAAAAGTTGCAAACTTTATCGTGGATGTTCTCTACTAAATCCTTTCAGCAAACATATGGCAATATCGCGAAATGATCAAGTATGACACATAGAATGGACCTGCTATTCCCGTTTAAATAACAAAATCTCATTTTAGTAGGCCTGTAATAATATAAATCCATTTAATAACGTCAAATACAAATAAGCCAATAAGGGAAGTATCCCACACTATTCTTTCGTAAAGTAAATCTGTACAGCCAATATGGGCATTTACATCAACAATATGATTTGCCTGAGTAGCTGGACAGGACAACAAAAATTAAATAAAAATAATTTAAAAACTATTTTAAAATTAGACGCACCTTTTAAAATAGCAATACATTTAAAAAAAATACACCTCAAATATTTGTTTTCCTTAATATAGTGAGATTGCATGAAATGTTACAAGACTACAGAATTGTGCTTTGGATTTTGTCATATTTAAAATTCTAGTTTTGTTCCTGAATAGATCAGTACAGTTCAAACCTATACAGTCTTATAAAGATGGGTCATTTTATGTAAAGACAGCCCTTCTAACACAATTTTTATGAGCTTTTTATTACTGAGGCTTAATTACGTTGTAGATTTGAAAAAAAAAAAGTATAAATATATATAATTTGTATTTATTGTTTAAAGCATATCCTACATGCTTTGCTCTACATTAAGTGTTAAAGTATTTCTTATTTGTGAGCCTCAGCCTTGAGAGGTGTGGAATGACAATGCGGGACATGCAAAGATAACACGCCATGCTGACATCACTGAAAGCTCGTAGCTGCGACTGTCAAGTTGACCAAATTCTCTCACTGCAGGCGCTGCATTACCTTTCTGTTTAGACCAGAGGTGCCAAAACTATTGCCTCCAAGGGCCAAAGTCAATCAATCAATCAATCAATCAATCAATGTTTACTGATATAGCCCTAAATCACTAGTGTCTCAAAGGGCTGCACAAACCACTACGACATCCTCGGTAGGCCCACATAAGGGCAAGGAAAACTCACACCCAGTGGGACATCGGTGACAATAATGACCCAGTGGGACGTCGGTGACAATGATGACTATGAGAACCTTGGAGAGGAGGAAAGCAATGGATGTCGAGCGGGTCTAACATGATACTGTGAAAGTTCAATCCATAATGGATCCAACACAGTCGCGAGAGTCCAGTCCAAAGCGGATCCAACACAGCAGCGAGAGTCCCGTTCACAGCGGAGCCAGCAGGAAACCATCCCAAGCGGAGGCGGATCAGCAGCGAAGAGATGTCCCCAGCCGATACACAGACGAGCAGTACATGGCCACCGGATCGGACCGGACCCCCTCCACAAGGGAGAGTGGGACATAGAAGAAAAAGAAAAGAAACGGCAGATCAACTGGTCTAAAAAGGGAGTCTATTTAAAGGCTAGAGTATACAAATGAGTTTTAAGGTGAGACTTAAATGCTTCTACTGAGGTGGCATCTCGAACTGTTACCGGGAGGGCATTCCAGAGTACTGGATTCCGAACGGAAAACGCTCTATAACCCGCAGACTTTTTTGGGGCTTTGGGAATCACTAATAAGCCGGAGTCCTTTGAACGCAGATTTCTTGCCGGGACATATGGTACAATACAATCGGCAAGATAGGATGGAGCTAGACCGTGTAGTATTTTATACGTAAGTAGTAAAACCTTAAAGTCCCATCTCAAGTGCACAGGAAGCCAGTGCAGGTGAGCCAGTACAGGCGTAATATGATCAAACTTTCTTGTTCTTGTCAAAAGTCTAGCAGCCGCATTTTGTACCAACTGTAATCTTTTAATGCTAGACATGGGGAGACCCGAAAATAATACGTTACAGTAGTCGAGACGAGACGTAACAAACGCATGGATAATGATCTCAGCGTCTTTAGTGGACAAAATGGAGCGAATTTTAGCGATATTACGGAGATGAAAGAAGGCCGTTTTAGTAACGCTTTTAATGTGTGCCTCAAAGGAGAGAGTTGGGTCGAAGATAATACCCAGATTCTTTACCGTGTCGCCTTGTATAATTGTTTGGTTGTCAAATGTTAGAGTTGTATTATTAAATAGAGTTCGGTGTCTAGCAGGACCGATAATCAGCATTTCCGTTTTTTTGGCGTTGAGTTGCAAAAAGTTAGCGGACATCCATTGTTTAATTTCATTAAGACACGCCTCCAGCTGACTACAATCCGGCGTGTTGGTCAGCTTTAGGGGCATGTAGAGTTGGGTGTCATCAGCATAACAGTGAAAGCTAACACCGTATTTGCGTATGATGTCACCTAGCGGCAGCATGTAGATGCTGAAGAGTGCAGGGCCAAGGACCGAACCCTGGGGAACTCCACACGTTACCTTAACGTAGTCCGAGGTCACATTGTTTTGGGAGACACACTGCATCCTATCAGTAAGGTAAGAGTTAAACGAAGACAGGGTTAAGTCTGACATACCAATTCGTGTTTTGATACGTTCTAATAAAATATTATGATCGACAGTATCGAAAGCAGCGCTAAGATCGAGGAGCAGCAACATAGATGACGCATCAGAATCCATCGTTAGCAATAGATCATTAGTCATTTTTGCGAGGCCTGTCTCCGTGGAGTGATTTGCCCTGAAACCGGATTGAAAGGTTTCACATAGATTGTTAGACGCTAAGTGTTCATTTAACTGCTCCGCAACAATCTTTTCGAGGATTTTTGAAATAAAGGGAAAGTGAAATGTGCCAGTGGACTACGGGCCTAACATAGCGATTATAAGCATACAGCTACACAATAGGTAAAAGTTTAATCCCATACCACAAATATTTGTGGTATGGGGCGGTATAGCTCGGATGGTAGAGCGGCCGTGCAACTTGAGGGTTGCAGGTTCGATCCCCGCTTCCGCCATTCTAGTCACTGCCGTTGTGTCCTTGGGCAAGACACTTTACCCACCTGCTCCCAGTGCCACCCACACTGGTTTAAATGTAAAAATTAGATATTGGGTTTCACTATGTAAAGCGCTTTGAGTCACTAGAGAAAAAGTGCTATATAAATATAATTCACTTCACTTATTTAAGGTACACAAGATTAACAAATTGCCATCATGTTCAACAGATGGCAATTTGTTAATCTTGTGAATGTGCCATCAGTTAATGTGTAAATCTAAAAGAGGACGAATGTTTATTCTGGGAAGCCACCCTTTGGTGGACCAAACAAAACGACTCGGCGGGCCAATTTTGGCTCCTGGTTTGGACTGAGCCTTCAACTAGAAGTAAAAACCCTGTTTGTCTTCCAGCCATCCATAGCGCTTTTACTCGTATTGATTCTTCATTCATTGTTCCAAGCAACGTGTCGAGTCGTAACTGTGGGTGTTTGTGCTTCCTCGATGCAAGGATGATGTGGGACGAGTCAGGCATGAATGTAAGTGCATTTTTATTTATTACTAAAGTACAAAAGGCAAAACAAAAAGCACGCTCGATGGCGGATAATAATCTATGCTAAAATGTTAACAAAAACAGCACAATGGCATGGCTATCGATAAATAAACAAAAGATGCTAACAAAGATGCTCAATAAACCAAAAAACAGCACTTAGGCGAAAGAATACATGGATCTTACGTGGCGTGGTCCAAAGGTTTAGCAGCATGGCAAGGCGTGGAGGTTTGTGATAGAAATCCGCTTGAACTGAACTCTCGCGGCTGTGTTGGAGCCACTATGGATTGAACTTTCACAGTATCATGTTAGACCCGCTCGACATCCATTGCTTTCGGTCCCCTAGAGGGGGGGGGGTTGCCCACATCTGAGGTCCTCTCCAAGGTTTCTCATAGTCAGCATTATCACTGGCGTCCCACTGGATGGGAATTCTCCCTGCCCACTGGGTGTGAGTTTTCCTTGCCCTTTTGTGGGCTCTTGTAGTCGTAATGATTTGTGCAGTCCTTTGAGACATTTGTGATTTGGGGCTATATAAATAAACATTGATTGATTGATTGAAATGAAGGCATGAAGCAGAATGCAAAAATCCTGGACTGATGGACAGAAAGTAAAAATCCTTAAATAGTAGCAGTGGTAATGAGAAACAGGTGTGAGAGGCTGATGATCGGGGCGTGACTAGGGGAAACTAATGAGTAGCTATGGTAACAAAACAAACCAGGAAGTGAAAAGACAGAACCAAATGTCCAAAAAACCAAACCGAACATGAGCAAAACAAAGCATGATCCATAGGTGTGACACAACGTCTGTAAATTCAATAGTGTAACTAAAACAATTCTTACTTACTGATGTCTGTAGGAGTGTTTTCATGCATATTTGTACGTGCTAATGTATTGTAATGAAGCTAGCGTCATTTGCATTAGCTTGTATGCTAACACATTTACCAGTGTCTTTGAAACAACACCTAAAGAATGCCATTGTAAGTTAATAATAATAACAGTTTTGTAAATTCACCAAAACGTCACTGTGGACTTGAGTCTCATAAGGTGACGGGAGGGCTAGGTTCTGCAGCAATTGGGTCCATAACGGTGACGTCTGTTTTGTTTGATTGTTTTATTGCCATGTTATAGACGATTAAGGTTTGTAAATAAACATTTACATAATCTTTCAATGTAATTAACTAATTTTACAATATATATGTAGTTTACAATCCGGGACAGTTAATATATAGATTTTTATGGCTTTGTTTTTTCCTAAAATATAGTCAGTCTGTTCCATAATCCAGAAAATATGGATAACTATGAAAATATTGGATGTATTTAGAATAATAATTTTACTTTGCTTGTGAGCTGGAGGCACTCAAATGCCTGAGCCTGTGATTCCTATTTTTTATTCCCAATGGCCTCTTCTGCCTACTATCAGCGAATCAACACTAGGAACTAACATCCCTGACCCCACCATCTTGTCATATTGTTTGGTCAAACTCCTCAGCAGCTACTGTACACTTGTGGACATTTTTTCCATTCAATCTGTGAATGCGCCCTCTTACTAGTGCCAGATTGCATACCTTGTTTCCCTGTTTGCACATTCCCTACACTCTCTTCCTCGTCACGTCTCTTTATCTGCACATGCTGCTACAGCCAGTCAGCTAACCTCCACTTCTGCTGCCTGCACCCACCTCTACTATCCCTCACAATATACTCTCTTATCTCCATGCCCCCAAGTTGTGACTGCATTCATGTACATTAATGAAAATAACACACAAATGCACCGAGGAATGGCCAAATGGCGCAATATGTTCACAATATTCGATAAGGTTTAAAAACCTGTTTCTTAAAACAACCTGGTAGCATTCCAGTAGCATACAACTTTTAGGTGAAGAATATTCCAAAAACCTCATTAAAACATCAATACTAGTTTATGGATATAGTTTCAATCATTTAACTGTTGGTACAGACTACATATTCGATTTTTAAAGGAACTCAAATTTGCATATTGGGAAACATACGCTTGCATAATATGGCAGAGACCTGGATTAGCATATTTAATAACTCTGGGCACAAATTGGATGTACGCCTGAAGTTGAAATTAACTAAATATATTTTTTGGCTTTACTCTTTATAATTATGATTAAGTTTATTTTGTCTTGATCTGGATTTAATCTACTGAACTCAAAGTTAGGGTTTTTTTGTATTTTTTTACTTTTGCACAAACTACAACGGCCAACATTGCGAAAGCAATTACGACACAATATTTGTTTTAATAAAATGATATATTATAAATATACATATATATATATATATATATATATATATATATATATATATATATATATATATATATATATATATATATAGTCGTTGTGGAACGTTTACATACACTTGTAAAGAACATAATGGCATGGCTGTCTTGAGTTTCCAATAATTTCTGCAACTCTTATTTTTTTGTGATAGAGTAATTGGAGCACCTACTTGTTGGTCACAAAAAACATTCGAGAAGTTTGGTTCTTTCATCAGAATCAGAATCAGAAACATTTTTATTTGTCCATTCCAACATCTACAAGACACTTCAGAACTGAAATTACATTTTTGGCACAGTCCCGCAAAGAGCAGACATACGTTACAGGGGGGGACAAGACGAGACCGCCGACGGATCAGCCGGTTACAGCGCTCCTTAAAATGATAAGAAAAGGGTGACATTAGGAGAGGGGGGGAGTAAAAAAAATATCAGTCCAAGGCTAGACCCTCAGCAGAGGTCTAGCCTGAGTCCAAGGAAAAAACCTCACATAGCATGGCACACATTAAACATACATATATCACACCAACTTGCAACAGAGGGAGTGGTGGGTTTGCGCAGGCCCACTGTTCGCTCTGTAGCGCTGCTCAGCCATCCACAACCCCAGAGGAGATAAGCGGTGGTGAGGGTGTTGATTCCAGGGTAGGGGTGTTGTGTGTGCGTATATGCCCAATTAACTCGGGAGAGGTGGTGAATGTTTTTGTATGGCTGAGGCCGATGAAGTTCGGCTACAGATGTTGTTGACAAAAAGGAAGGTCAAAAGCGTCTATCTTTGAGGAGTCTTCGGGAGATTTCCTTCAGAACAGCCTGTTCCATGGCAAGGCCTTTCAGGGAGTCCAAATCGTAGATAAAAAGTTGTTTTCCTTCAAGAAGACAAAATA
Source organism: Nerophis ophidion (assembly GCF_033978795.1). Lineage (NCBI taxonomy): Eukaryota > Metazoa > Chordata > Actinopteri > Syngnathiformes > Syngnathidae > Nerophis > Nerophis ophidion. The sequence continues at coordinate 62,886,776 of NC_084615.1, read as the reverse complement.
TTGACTTATCTTCTCTGTTGTCCATGCTGGATCTCTTTCAGTTCCAATTAATTATTCCTTCTCTGCAAACTTTTCCAAGATGAGATCTATTTTGCGATTCAACTCAGAAATCACACAAGTCTGTGTTCCCACAGCCCGACCCAATCCTTTCATTGCGTTGAACAGCTGTTGGGCCCCTTGAGTGGCTGCCATCGTCTTCCGAATTTGTCGATACACCAGAGCAATGCCCAGCCCAATCAGCAAGTGCCCGCGATCACAGCTCCAAATAGGTAGATGTCTTCGACGTCCTCGATGGAAAGACCTGAGAGGCACATGATCCTCCATGAGTTCCAGGAGTCCCGCATGTAACCCGCAGCAATGATTCCATCAAGGCAGCCAGGCTCCCCCGAACCTCTTTTTCTTGTCGAAAAGACTGTGTCAATAGCGTCAAGAGTCCAGCTGATCATATTTATATTGAAATTTGGATTAGAGGACAGCGCAAAGAAAGAGGCTTTTAATAAGTTCAGACAAGGACAAAGACAAAGAGAGCAAGCAGGGAAGGAGGGAACGGAGAATGCCACCGCCCTCACCAGAGGCTAGGATGAAAACTTCATGAATGTATTATGGGTCTATTGAAAATGTGACCAAATCTGCTGGGTCAAAAGTATACATACAGCGATGTTAATATTTGGTTACATGTCCCTTGGCAAGTTTCACTGCAATAAGTCGCCTTTAGTAGCCATCCACAAGCTCCCGGCAAGCTTCTGGTTGAATTTTTGACCACTCCTCTTGACAAAATTGGTGCCGTTCAGCTAAATGTGTTGGTTTTCTGACTTGGACTTGTAATTTCAGCATTTTTCACACATTTAAGTCAGGTCTTTGGGAAGGTCATTGTAAAACCTTAATTCCAGCCTGATTTAGCCATTCTTTTACCACTTTTGACGTGTGTTTGGGGTCTTTGTCCTGTTGGAACACCCAACTGCGCCCAAGACCCAACCTCCGGGTTGATGATTTTAGGTTGTTCTGAAGAATTTGGAGATATTTCTCCTCTTTCATTGTCCCATTTACTCTCTGTAAAGCACCAGTTCCATTGGCAACAAAACAGATCCAGAGCATAATACTACCACCACCATGCTTGACGTTATGCCTGTTGTGCCTGGGATTAAAAGACACACCTTTTCTCCTCCAAACATCCATCCATTTTCTACCGCTTATTCCCTTTCGGGGTCGCGGGGGGCGCTCCAAACATATCGCTGGGTATTGTGGCCAAACAGCTCAATTTTTTCTTTCACCTGACCAGAACTTTCTTCCAGATGGTCTTATCTTTGTCCATGTGATGTCAGATGAAACAAAAATTTAGCTGTTTGGACATTTATTGACATTGCTGCATGTATAATTCTGACCCAGCAGATTTGGTCACATTTCAGTAAACCAATTATGAATTCATTAAAGAACCAAACTTCATCAATGTTTTTTGTGACCAACAAGTATGTGCTTCAATCACTCTATCACAAAAAAATAACATCCATCCATCCATCCATTTTCTACCGCTTGTCCCTTTTGGGGTTGCGGGGGTGCTGTAACCTATCTCAGCCGCATTTCGGCGGAAGGCGGTGTACACCCTGGACAAGTCGCCACCTCATCAGAGGGTCAACACAGATACACAGACAACATTCACACCAATGAACCTATCCCCAGGTGCATGTCTTTGGAAGTGGGAGGAAGCCGGAGTACCCGGAGGGAACCCACGCAGTCACGGGGAGGACATGCAAACTCCACACAGAAAGATCCCGAGCCCAGGATCGAACCCGGGATCTTCGTATTGTCAGGCACACACAGTAACCCCTGTGTGTCTCTTCAGGATACGCCTATTTGTGGCCGGTCTTATTTACTTTGACAGGGTCTTCAACCCCTCATCTTTGTTGTACCGGTAGTACAACCGATATAAGTTAGAACTCTACGCTACGTTATCCCCATAACAAGTGGATATAGAAAAAAAGGAGCTTATCCACTACGGTGCTGATTACAATTGCGCACACGCGCAAATTACTCATGCAGATCCCAAAGACACATCAGCAGGTACCAATACATAACAAAGGTTGGTTTTGCATAATAGGTCAAAAGAAAACACCAAATAATGTGTCTCCTACTAGGTGCCATTTTGGGGTCCATAATAATACCCGTATGTTGAAGCACAGTGCGTCTGACTATGGTAGCCATATGGCTCCGCGTTCCATCAAGTGGCGCGGATTCGTAGTTTAGCAAAGGGAAATTATAAAGCATTTTGACATATTCTTGAGCGCTGTGTTGAAAGTTGTATACTCTCAATTTAACTTAAAAGTTTTGGTCTTGCTTTCTTAAGGGTACCTGCTAGCGTCACTTACTGAACGGGCGTCAATCTACAGTCAACACGTATCTCCGAATCTGTGAATACCATTTACTGGTCACACTCATCATTACACCATGTACCAAATAAAATGGCTTTGAGGTCGGTAAGCACCACCAGAATAAATACATTCCTTAGGCGCAGCGGGTTTTGAGGTGCACCGTTGATTTTTGATGAAATGAAATCGATCAATCAATCAATCAATGTTTATTTATAAAGCCCTAAATCACAAGTGTCTCAAAGGACTGCACAAGCCACAATGATATCCTCGGCTCAGAGCTCACATAAGGGCAAGAAAAAACTCACAACCCAGTGGGATGGCAATGTGAGAAACCTTGGAGAGGACCACAGATTTGGGTACAATATTGTGAAATTTCAGTCCATAGTGGATCTAACGTAATAGTGAGAGTCCAGACCATAGTGGGGCCAGCCGGAGACCATCCCAAGCGGAGACAGGTCAGCAGCGTAGAGATGTCCCCAACCAATGCACAGGCGAGCGGTCCACCCCGGGTGGGTCCTGACTCTGGACAGCCAGCACTTCATCTATGGCCACCGGACCTGTGCCCTCAATCCCTCCTCCACAAGGGAGAGGGGTAGAGACAGAGCCGGCCCAAGGGATAAGCGAACATGGGGCGGCATGGCGTAGTGGGTAGAGCGGCTGTGTCAGACACCTGAAGGTTGCAGGTTCGCTTCCCACCTATTGACATCCAAATCGCTGCCGTTGTGTCCTTGGGCAGGACTCTTCACCCTTTCCCACGGTGCCGCTCACACTGGTTAATGAATGATGAATGACTGATTGGTGGTGGTCGGAGGGGCCGTAGGCGCAAACTGGCAGCCACGCTTCCGTCAGTCTACCCCAGGGCAGCTGTGGCTACTGAGGTAGCTCACCACCACCAGGTGTGAATACGTGTTGAGCCCCACTTCTCTGTGAGCGCTTTAAGTATCTAACAATAGAAAATTGCGATATAAATCTAATCCATTATTATTATTATTAAGCGCTTGCTTAGGGCCCCGGGGCCCCCGAAAGCAATTAACAAAAAATTATTAGTATTAATAACAAAGTCGGCCATCAGATTTCTTACAGTGATGTCATAAATTACTTTGCCTCCAGAAAAGCCAGGAAGCACAGGTTTTAAGGAGTGGGTGAAATGGTGTGGGTGGTGAAGAACAGAGGAACAAAACTGTGATGTGATGGTCAAATGTGTGAATTAAAGTGGAACATTATCACAATTTCAAAAGGGTTAAAAACAGTAAAAATCAGTTCCCAGCGGCTTGTTGTATTTTTTGAAGTTTTTTTCAAAATTTTACCGGTCCCGGAATATCCCTAAATAAATCTTTAAAGTGCCTTTTTTTCGCTGTCTGCGAAGACACTGTCCATTTCCCTGTGACGTCATACAGGGCTGCCAATACAAACAACATGGCGGTTACCACAGCAAGATATAGCGACATTAGCTCGGATTCGGACTCGGATTTCAGCGGCTTAAGCGATTCAACAGATTACGCATGTATTGAAACAGATGGTCGGAGTATGGAGGCAGATAGCGAAAACGAAATTGAAAAAGAAATTGAAGCTATTGACGCTATTCGGCCATAGCGTGGGTGTACCTAATGAAGTGGCTCATAGCATGGCTGCCTTATTAGCATCGCCGGTAAAATGTGCGGACCAAATGATCAGGAGTTTCGCATCTTGTGACACTGGAGCAACTTAAATCCGTCGATAGGTAAGTGTTTGTTTCGCCTTAAATGTGGGTATCTAGTTTCAAATGTACATACAGCTAGCGTAAATAGCATGTTAGCATCGATTAGCATAGCATGTTAGCATCGATTAGCTGGCAGTCATGCCGTGACCAATTATGTCTGATTAGCACATAAGTCAACAACATCAACAAAACTCACCTTTGTGATTTCGTTGACTTAATTGTTGCAAATGCATCTGCAGGTTATCCATACATCTCTGTGCCATGTCTGTCTTAGCATCGCCGGTCAAATGTGAAGACACTTGGGCACATTCAATGGGGGTCTGGCGGCAGACACTTTCACATCTTCGGACCAGTGGTGCAACTTGAATCCCTCCCTGTTAGTGTTGTTCCACCCTCCGACAACACACCGACGAGGCATGATGTCTCCAAGGTTCCAAAATATAGTCAAAAAAACGGAAAATGACAGAGCTGAGACCCGGTGTTTGTATAGTGAAAATGAATATGGCGGGTGTGTTACCTTGGTGACGTCACGTTCTGACGTCATCGCTAAAAGACCGATAAACAAAAATACATGGTCTTTTTTCTGCAACATCAAGGTATATATTGACGCTTGCATAGGTTTGGTGATAATGTTCCCCTTTAAGGTAGTTTATTTAGATTTTTTCCCCCCCAAATTTTTGCACCTCGTTATGTACAATTACATAGTTTTAACTTGTAGTAACTTTATATTTGTTTGTAAACCGTTATGTTACCTTGTTTCTGGTAACTCTGTTCATTAATATTATTTAAGTATTTGCTTGATATTTAATTTATTTATGTTGGTTTTTGTACGATTTTAATTGTTCCTTTTTATATAGATATTTAAGTGATTTTATTGTAGCACTTTATTGTTTTTCTTGCACTACGAATTATTTTTGCACATTGCTGTTTCAGGTTTTTGTTACCAAAAATAATAAAGTGAATCAGAATCAGCTTTATTATGTTTAACACACATGGAATTTAACTTCAGTAGACTGCGCTCTCTTTGTGCAAAGTAAACATTAAATATGAACATCCATCCATTTTCTACCGCTTACTCCCTTTTGAGGTTGCGGGGGGCGCTGGCGCCTATCTCAGCTACAATCGGGCGGAAGGCGGGGTACACCCTGGACAGGTCGCTATCTCATCGCAGGGCCAACACAGATAGACAGACAACATTCACACTCACATTCACACACTAGGGCCAATTTAGTGTTGCCAATCAACCTATCCCCAGGTGCATGTCTTTGGAAGTGGGAGGAAGCCGGAGTACCCGGAGGGAACCCACGCATTCACGGGGAGAACATGCAAACTCCACACAGAAATATTCCAAGCTTGGGATTGAACCCAGGACTGCAGGGGGCATAGCTTGGTTGGTAGAGTGGCCGTGCCAGCAACTTGAGGGTTGCAGGTTCGATTCCCGCATGTGCCATCCTAGTTACTGTCGTTGTGTCCTTGGGCAAGACACTTTACCCACCTGCTCCCAGTGCCACCCACACTGGTTTAAATGTAACTTAGATATTGGGTTTCACTATGTAAAGCGCTTTGAGTCACTTGAGAAAAGCGTTATATAAATATAATTCACTTCACTTCAATCAATCAATCAATGTTTACTTATATAGCTCTAAATCACTAGTGTCTCACTTCACATATTGTGAGGCAGACGCACTAACCCCTCTGCCACCGTGGAACAATTAACTAAAAATATAAACTAGTAATTAAAGACTAATATGTACAAGACTGATGAGACAAGATGACACTTTTACTGTAAATACAAAGCTTTATCACTTGGACTGTTCAACCCCAGGCCACTCTTGTAGCTGAATGTTTTCTACATTTTAAGATTAGGAACCATATGTGGCACTCTGGACATCATTCGTTCATTCATTGGTATTATTTATGTTCTAAACTGGGCCACCCCCATCCATCCATCCATCCATCCATCTATCCATCCATCCATCCATCTTCTTCCGCTTATCCGAGGTCGGGTCGCGGGGGCAGCAGCCTAAGTAGGGAAGCCCAGACTTCCCTTTCCCCAGCCACTTCGTCTAGCTCTTCCCGGGGGATCCCGAGGCGTTCCCAGGCCAGCCGGGAGACATAGTCTTCCCAACGTGTCCTGGGCCACCCCCATGTCTTTAAAAATGACATGTCATTTGTAAAGACATGCCAGGCTGACAATAGGATCATGTAAACAACACTGCCAGAGCCGCAATGAGTTTATAGTAGGTGTGTGAATGATCAACAATCAATATTATTGGCAGAAATAGAGGGCCCCAAAATCAAATTTTGCTTAGGCCCCATGGAGGCTTGGGCCGGCACTGGGTAGAGAGAAAGAACATTTAAGTGTCTGAAAAATATGGGAGTTTTATTACTCATTTGAAATGTCTTAATTTTCTTATGGCAATCCAAACAATACTTTACATCTATCCAGCTTACTACTGTAACTTTCCATTTGAAAAATCACACTAGCTGACAGAGGACATGATCCCATCATGTATTTATAGTGGCATTTCTAGCTAGAAAAATATGCTTTATCTTCGACGAGCCCTGGACAGCTGTTGACAACCTATGAGCTGTCAATCGTGTGCTGGACGGCGCCCCTCCCTCATCTGTTCCCAGAGGGGCCGAGGCAGGGAGTTAATCAAAGCAGTAGTCCTGCAATTAAGTGATCGGAAGAGTTATGGATTGTATTTCAAGTCCATTTGGCTTACTTCATGCCCGAGAGCGTTCAAAATAAACTCTGTTAAAAGCCAATTTCAGTGATTAAACTGGTCGCATCAGACATGGTGCTGTGTTTTTACATTGCAATATAAAGCGTCATGTCTACTCTCCATGGTAAAATGTCAAATAGAACTATTGGAAATGCTTCCTCTATCACGTTTGCTGGGCTCAAATTTGGAGCTTATTATCGTTCTCAATGAGGATTTCCAAGAAACCCTTATCCTGCTAAGGTAATTTGTTCTAATAGGAAAGAATTATCCAAATGCATCCAGGGCATGGCCTTGATGTATGATTACATGTTTAGCTCCAGTATTGATGTAATCCTCTAAAGGCTTTCCCCTGTGGCGTCCTTCCCGTGGCTATGCATCACAGCTCTCTAAATCTGAACCCCATCTTCCACTATCTCACTCCTGCAGCTTTTCCCATCAAATGGCTGCGACTCAGCGCACTGCTCCTGATGGGGTTTTCCCCTATCCTCTGGTTGCACTCGGACAGCTGACCCTCTCGCCAAGGTGTCTCCTCTAATCGCTCTCAATGTTTTATTCATGGCACCTGTGGAACATAGGTAAACTGCCGGACCACAACTAAAACAAATGCCTTGGTCTCCTCCAGAGAAGCACTTTCACTTTCAGTGCTGTGATCCTCTATAACATGCACCGGTCAAGCTGTGGCGGTGGATTCTTTTTTTTCCAGCGTGGATTGGTTGCATATTTTATTTAACACTCTGTTTCACTGAGAAAATTTACTTTTTGGGGGGTTACTCCATAGAATTGCATGTTGGGGATTTGCCTCAAACATGATCATTTGAATTTAGCCTATAATGACACTTTTGAATTTTGATTAATTGTGATTAATCACAATACATTAGTTGACTGCATAATTTATTTTAACTTAAAGACCCATATATTTTGCCGCAAATTTGGAATGTAATATGGAAATTAATGTTTAATTTGAATGCACATCAATTATTTGCTAAAAAACTTGGTCACGGTTTTATTTGAAGTCCTGTCAAGTTTTATTTTAAAGTGAAATTTGCCAGCAAGGACACAATTTTCCTATAATCCTTGATGTATTGTCATGGCTGGTTGCGCCCCCAAGACCGCCCCTCGGGACACGCCCACGACCACTCACCTCCTGCATGCATCACTCCAGCTGAGGCAAGCAGCTGCAAGCAATCAGCATTCTACACACCTGTCGATGAGCTCTCCTTCAAAAGCCTGTTCAACCTGCAATCCGGTGCCAGAATGTAATCAAGCGATCGCGTCATGCTCTATGCACACTCTTTCTCCCCGTGTTTCTTCTTCGTATTATTTCATTGTCTCGTGTCCTCCTTTGTCACCCCTTCCGAATGCAGACCTCCGTTCCAGCGTTGAAGTGCTGTGTGTCTCGTCATTCCTTGTCACCCCCTGCCTCCTGGACTGTCTCTTGGATCTCTACCTACTATTTGGACACGGACCTCTGACGCCTGGCTATTCGCCCTGACTCCCTGCCTGCTCACGGACATACGAGCCTGCCGAGCCCCTTTTGGACTTGCCTCTCGTTCAACACTACCAATAACACTCGACAGCTAATCTCCACACAGAGTCACACACCATACACTCTCTTGGATTGCGTCACACTCCATACCATTGTTAATTATCAATATTGTTTGTTATTATATATATATATATATATATATATATATATATATATATAAATACATATATATATATATATATATATATATATAGATATATATATATATATATATATACAACAAATCATAGAGCAACTACACCCTCTTGTGGTATGTGCCGTCTACTCCCTTCCACACATAATGTCTATTGTATATGTATTTGTTGGAGCCTGAATATCAACATATAGAGATGCATTGATGTAGTTGTATTGTACATGCACTTATAATGTGCTGTGTGATGTTTCATTTCAGTGTTGTTTATTGTGATCATGTTTCATTGAATGATAAGATTATATAAATAGGTCAAGAGGTGCGTCTTTGACTTTGTGCGTGGCCAAAGTTTTTTTTTTTTTTTCAGACTAAAGACTAACACATAGCACAGCACAATATTTCATAAGATAAAATCATTTTATGAAATGAATAAATAAATATTTTTATCTTTTTTCAATACATTTAGTGTTCGAGAGTTCCAAGCAGAGTTGCTATGTAATCTACTGTATATCATTATCATCATTAAATGTTTTTATGAGACAAACAACCGTACAAGAACACAGTCATTTAGCCAGTAATATATACAAATATTTAAGACTTGTGTCATGCAACACAATGGATTACTTGACAAAACAATTAAAGACATGTAAATAATAACAACGTCATTTGGACAAAGATTTGGCCATGAGGAGGTTAAACCTGAAATTGTTTTTCTTCATCTCAGCATCAGTTCTCAGTCACAGTGGAGCAAACATGATGATTGGTCAAATATTGACTTTCAAGTTGCAATTTGAAATTATTTTGATCAGATATGATGCCCTCCAAAAATAATGATGTTACGGTGATCAAGGTTATACGCCCACATTTTAAAATATCACCCTTTTTCATTCACATGTGATGCTCTTACTCACCATATTATTGAGATAATTACCATGACCATTCATGGATATTTGTGGCAGGAATAGTGGGAGGACACCTGGGGAGGAAGTCCTCAGCGCACAATTCATTGCAGGTGGTATTTATAATGAGGAGAGTGCGTACAAGTGTGTGTCTCATGCTTTCATCTGAATTTTTGGTATGTAAATACTGTCAGAGGTTTGTGCATACGTAATGTTTTACGTTTGAATCCATGCACATCTTGAAGGGGTTTGTGCTGAAAATAAAATATTGTTGTACTTGTGCAATGACAATAAAGATCCATCCATCCAGTATCTGCGCATAACAAAGGTTGTGTATGCGGTTTAAAAGAGTCGTGTGATTAATCTTCATGTATGCATGATTACTGCAATTATTTTTTGTGATTAATCACATGGGTTGTGTCATTAATTTTGACAGCCCTATTATAGATCTGCCCCGTTAAAAAATGCTGAGAATAAACAAAACATCTGCACACATGAGAACCCTTATCCATCATCTTCCCGACTTCATATCCCTTCAATATTTGTCCTGATTTTTGAAACTGCCACTTTATCAGCACATCGACCCCACTTTGATAACGGCTATTCAAGGTGTCTCACCTGGTCCGGGAAAAGAGCAACTGTTACAAATTAAATGAATGAGATATTATCTGAAAAAGTTTTAAATGTATGTGTATCAATTGGTGCTGCATTGCCATATTCATAGTAATTTACATTAGATATAAGAAAGTGACTTATATGCACAGTACATATGTACGTATGGGTCTGTTATTTAACTTTAATTCAAAACAGCAATTGCACATCAGCACTGTATGGAGAACATCTATCTGAATAACTTCTTTTTTCTAAACCACACAAATAATACATGATGTGTTATTAAAGGGGAACTTCACTTTTTTTGGGAAGCTGCTTACTGTTCACAATCATGATGAGACACAAGGACACACGTCTTTTTTTATCATTTTAAAGACATTGTACCCTAGACATTTTACCCCTCAAAGCCCTCTAAAACAACTCCAAAACCCTCCATCAATGTTTAATATACACACTGCAAGAACATATATAATGTAGTAACAGACATGTTCATAACCATATGTGATATGTGCAATATTTACCGTGTTTTAGTCATTTTAGGCAATACAGGAACAGATTTTCTCAGCGCATTTATCAATTGATTTTTTTCTCCGTTTCCATAGCAGCACGCTTCCGATAGCACCTCCCAAATGTTGTTTTTTTAACCCTTTGATGGCCTATTAATTAAATGATGTCACAATTGTCAATTAGTAACAATTTGCAAGACATGAGTTATTTCACATAATTTACAAAAGGGTGAAAAATAAACCACCAAAAACTATTACTTACTTTTATATTTTGTTTATGACTAAAGTGTTTTGAGAAATCTTGGCAAAAATGTACCATTTAGCTATGAAAATAATAATACAAAAAATAGTTTATTAAAATAATCAAATTAATGTTTAATCAAATTAATGTGCAGGACACTATGCCTGATTAAAAAAAAGTTTACATTTAATTTTATTGTGCATGTATTGTATTTATTTTTTTGTGGAATACAAATGGCACTGCTATGGTGGAAGGGTTCCTGCACAAAATATATGAAAGTGATATTAACCAACTGTTTAATTTGTATTTTCCCAACCACTGAATACAGCTCTAGACAGTTTCAAGACAGAAATCTTCACCCTGACACGTCTACCAACCATGAACATCGAAGGCAATCAGTCAATTTTGAGGCAGAGATCCTCTTGATCACAAAATATGTTTTGGCCCCATAACAAATGGAAGAAATCCTCCTTGTGATTAATAAACCTATGATCACAGTGTATAAAACACCTGTGTGGTGACAGCGTATTGTGGAATGAGTGAAATTGATAACATGTCGGCGTTCAGTCATCCCAGATCTCTCTGTCTCCTCTCCTTGATCATTTACAATGAATCAGCGTCAGTCTTTGATCAGTCTCTGGTGCTCTACCCAAGGACTGACAAAATGATACAGGCAGTAGCACAGACCCAGTAGTTGCCCCTGCATTTCAATTCCACTAATGATTATTCACCTCTAGTCACTTTATAACAGCTTGGAGGAGGCCAGGGGTTGGGCTAAAGCCTTTATTATGGAAGATCTGAGAGAACATTATTGCTTTTACTGCACGAAGCAAGCGCTTCAAGCAATTATAATCATTATCATTATCCTCTGAGAGACATGCTCAACGCAAATTGGCTCTACATCAGTAATTATGAGATGCACCCCTTTCTCAAAGTGAGGCACATGAGCTTTTGGTGGACCCCAAAAATCATTTTTTTAAATATACAGATAGTGGAATGATCTGATATTTTTAAGGTCCCACTTTTGTGTGTCATCAGTGTTCACAAAGACTAATCACATGAAAAGTGCAGGAAGAAAAACAATTATGCAGGTCCAAATTATGTTACCAAATGAGTGTGCAGTCAGTCACATCTGCGCTGTATAATTGCGGTATTTTGATGTATACGTGTCTGAACCTTTTAGCGGACACATTTGCACATGCATACACCTCGAAGAAGTAATATTAAAATTGGTTCAAATAATGAGGTGCACTGCTTTGACGCCATTTACTGCGGTTGCCTTCTTAAACAGCTCCCAAACAACAATGAGACCAACATTGGGAGTATGCAGATGCTGTACTTACATCAGGAATTTAATCACCAGAACCATCACCATCAGGGTGAACCGGAAGCCATGACTGACAGGAGAAGTTCACAGACTACTGAGGGCCAGTAATGGATGACACTTTTCTGAGAACAGCAATGGCCAGCCGCTTTCGTGGCATCAGGAAAGCCAGGCAAAGGTACACAAAAAATATAATTGGCCACTTCAAAGACACCAGAGACACACTGAGTCTTTGGCAGGTCATTCAAACCATTACGGACTACAAACCTTCCCCACAGACAGCGACGTCCCTCTGCTCAACAACCTCAACAACCTCTTTGCACGGTTTGATACTAAAAACAACATGCCGCCACCAAAGAACCACCCCTCCTCTCACAATCAGGGTTCGTGCCTGTCTGCAATACCCGCAAGGCTACAGGCCTAGACCACATTCCTGGTCATTTGCTGAAGACTGTGCAAAAGAGCTCAAAGATATCATCACCGACATCGCTCTCGAACAAGCTGTTGTTTCTTCATGCTTTAAGGCCACCACTATCAGACCAGTGCCAAAGAAATCCTCTCCATCCTGCTTCAACGGCTATCGCCCTGTCGCATTAGCCCCTATCTTCATGACATATTTTGAAAGGCTAGTCATGTCCGACATGAAGTCAATTCTTCGCACAAACCTAGACCCATTCCAGTTTGCATACCGAGCCAAACAATCCACTGAGGATTCAATCTGTTCTGCTCTCCACTCAGCTCTCACCCACAGAGACACCAATAACTCTTATTTTAGAATGCTGTTCTTAGACGTCAGCTCAGTATTGAACACCATCGTACCACACCAACCGATCAGGAAAACTGTACCAACTGGGCCTCAACCCATCCCTCTGTAATAGGTTGCTGGACTTCCTCAGCAAGAAGCCACAAGCAGTACAGGTCGGCAACAACATCTAAAAATATATGTGCAGTCCCGTGCTCTTCACCCTGCTGAACCAGGACTGCACAACAACCTTCAGCATCAATCAGATTAAGTTTGCGGACGATGCAACTGGAGTGGGTCTCATTTCTATCAACGATGGGACAAACTACAGGAACGAGGTCAGCCATCTGACCACAAAATGCCGAGAACACAATCTCAGAATAAATATCCCCTTCAAATTTCTGACTGCCCTCCGCTTATATGCCTGCCTGGAATTGGCTCTGCCCTGGTATCAATAATATACATATTTGGATCAATCCGCCCACCTCTACCAGTGACATTGACAATAGCATAGCACTACTGGAATAAAATAACAAACAAATCAACTGTAACCATATTGATGAAACAAAGTACTGCCGTTGTGTCCTTGGGCAGGACACTTCACCCTTTGTCCCCGGTGCCACTCACACTGGTGAATGAATGATGAATGAATGATTGGTGGTGGTCGGAGGGACCGTAGGTGCAAACTGTCAGCCTCGCTTCCGTCAGTCTACCCCAGGGCAGCTGTGGCTACAGATGTAGCTTACCACCACCAGGTGTGAATGAATGATGGGTTCCCACTTCTCTGTGAGCGCTTTGAGTATATAACAATAGAAAAGCGCGATATAAATCTAATCCATTATTATTATTATTATTATCGGACAGAAACAAGAAAACTGAATCCACGGACTATTGTAGGTAAGATTAGGAATGATAAAGTAAAAAGCTGTTTGGTTGAAACAGGAAAATGAAAGTTAATCATGAATGTAATTTTTTTTTTTCCATTTTTTACCGCTTATTCCCTTTTGGGGTCGCGGGGGGCGCTGGCGCCTATCTCAGCTACAATTGGGCGGAAGGCGGGGTACACCCTGGACAAGTCGCCACCTCATTGCAGGGCCAACACAGATAGACAGACAACATTCACACTCACATTCACACACTAGGGCCAATTTGGTGTTGCCAATCAACCTATCCCGAGGTGCACATCTTTGGAAGTGGGAGGAAGCCGGAGTACCCGGAGGGAACCCACGCACTCACGGGGAGAACATGCAAACTCCACACAGAAAGATCCCGAGCCTGGATTTGAACCCAGGACTGCAGGACCTTCGTATTGTGAGGCAGACGCACTAACCCCTCTGCCACCGTGAAGCCCATGAATGTAAATTAAACCAGTAAATGACTTTAACTTACCAAAATTTGAATCACTCTGAAACCCCAGGAACAGCCAAAAAAATGGTTAATATACATTTTAGACCGTATCGTATTTATATACCATTCAGATGTTTTTATTGGAAAGTAAATTTATTACGGAAAACATGGCAATACTTCATAACTGCAGTATTCCAGGCCAAGCGTGAGAACAATGTATGCAAACATGAACAATATACAGTCTAAAAACCACCACCAGTAAAACAGGTGAGAGTTTATACACGCAATAAAATACACATTAATATGCTTCTCATTAATTTTAGGTTTTATCACCTTTTCCTGCTCTCACTGGGATGCTGCTGAGGCAGAATGAGCGTTGGGAGCAGCAGGACCAAACGGATGTCTCCACTAAAAAAGCAATAATATGAGAGCCAAACACCAGATGCTGTCATAGCGAATTTGATGTGTTTACTTCTAGCATGTTCTCTAAAGTTACCTCATGCTGAATTAAAACTTTTGAGATGATTGTTTCTAGCATGAGCGCATTCTGGCATACGAACACATATATCCCTTACAATTTGCTTACCATGCCAAAAAAGTTGATGAGGATGCTTTTCTTTGTAAGCATGGAACATGTGCTCACACTTCAAAAACGCCAAAAGCTCTGTCAGGTTGTTGTTTTGATGTATCTGCTGCTTTTAACGCAATCCAGCTCAGCACTTCTCATCTCCAAACTCAAAGATGCGCTGTCGCCATCTTGCATCAGACACTAGGTTTCCATCAGCCACGTCATTACGGTGTAAAGCAGGGATTCTCAACCTGAGGTACATGTACCACTCGTGGTACACGTGCTCCATTTAGTGGTACACCAAATAATGACTTGAATGTAGTGTTTTATTTTCCTGTGTTCAAACACAGTGTTACTGTTAAAACTGTATGTAATGTTACTGTCACGGTGCATGCGCAAACCCGCATGCCACCTGCTGCGAGCGCAGCCAGCACCTACGCAAGAAACGTCCCGGGACACGCCCCTGCTCGCTCTTCCCGCATCGCGGCCACGCGTCTACACGGCTGCAGACAATCAGCAATCAGTGCACCTGGTTGTGATGGGGACAGACAAAATAAAGACCAGCGGACCCGAAGATCCAGTGCCGGAACGTAGTTCACTCTTGTAGTAAGCATCCCATCTCTGGCTTCCCTCCCGTGTACTTGCTCTCTCTCTCTTTGTGCCTTCCCTTTTCCCGTGTCCAATGTCCTTTGTGTTACCCGCAGTGCTTCTCCTGTTTTCCGTGATCGAGCTGTGTGCCTCGACTTCCCTCTCGATTCCGGACTGCCTCCCTCGATCCTCGACCCCTGTTTGGACACGGAACTCGTTGCTTCTCTCCAACCCACCACCGCTTGCCTGCCAACAGACTACCTTCTCGCATTGCCTCTTTGCTCTGACGAAGGATTCATACAACACGCATATACAACAAACTCCGGTAACATTTACATAGTTAAATCTACACATCGTCTTGCACCTTTCACTTAGAGTAGCATACACATTCCACCTAATTATCAGTGTCAATAAACCTATTGAACTGATTCCTGCTATTGTATCGTTTCCTTCCCCTCGTCGTACGTAACAGTTACAGTGACCAACAATATTAAATACACTTGTTACATAAAACCTCTGCCTTGTTTTTTATCGATCAAAATTCATTTGTATAGCACTTTTAATACATATTAAATGTAGCACAAAGTTATTTACATTTGAAAACGTTCATTAAACAGTACCTTCTGCCCTCATTCCATATTTGCAAGTGGAAACAGTCCAACACCCCCTAATCCTCCATACACATGCACACAAAATAAGGGTCTTCTAAAAACATACAGTATGTGGCTGAGTTTGGAAGAAGCGGGAGATAAAAACCTATCTTAGGGAGCCAAGTGCACCACGGTCTGCATGATGAGGGGCCATGACCGCAGCGACCCTGATCCAAGGCAAACCATGTGGGACCAGGGTGTAATCTCGCCAAGGAACCCATGAACCAAGGCCACTGCAGCCACAGCACATTACAGCCCCAAGTGCAGAGGGCTCCCAGTGAGGAAACGCAGGAAATAACTTTTATGAAATTAAAATATTTTAAGAGGCTGAAATAAATGAATACAATATATCAATAGGATACAATAAAAAAAAAAAAAACGGCCCGGGCGCACAAAAGTACGCAGTCATCTGTGTGCTGTGCTGAGCGCACCTCTAAGTGCGCGCCTGCACGCGCCACTCCTGCTGCAGCCAGCAGCTGCACTCTGTTGGCAATCAATCAGCACTCTACACACCTGTCGCTGATGAGCTTCCTGGGCTTCTTAAGCCAGTGCAAACCTGCGTTCCGGGCCAGAACGTAGTTTCCTGTTTCGTACAGTAAGCCAACTTATGTCAAGCTCTATGCTCTCTGTCTCTGTGTTTTCTCCTCCTCCGTAGTTAATTTTTCTCGTGTTCCCATGTAGTTCCCGCAGCATTCCTCTGACGACGAGATGTGTCTCTCGTCTCCCCTTATTCCCTCTGGTTCCCCTGCCTGCCTCTTTGGATCTCGACTTCCCGCCTGGACACGGACCTTGACGCCTCCCTCTTGCCCTAGACCTCCTGCCTGTCTCTGGATCTCCAAGCTTGCCTTGCCCCCCTGGACTTCCGCCTCTCGCTCAACACTCCTGGTAACACCCATCAGATAATCGCTACACATAGTCACACACATACACTTTTTGGATTAATGTCACACTCCATACTATTTTAAATATTAATAAATAGAGCTAAAACTACTTCCCTGCATTCTGTGCCTTCTTCTTCCCCCCTGTACCGTAACAAAATATGTAGTTAAAAACTATGCATTTTTTTAACGCCTGTCCCTCTCAGGGTCACGGGGGTGGCTGTAGCCTATCCCAGATACATTCGGTCGGAAGGTGAGGTACACCCTGGACAAGTCGAGTTAAAAACTAAATAAGATTGAAAATCAGAACATTCTCTGCAGCCCCGGGGGCCTACGGCAGGCTGTTCCACAAATGGGGGACATAATAATGGAATGACGCCTCCCCGTGGGTATGTGTCCAAACTTTTGGAATAATTAGGAGTCCTGAACAGGAAGACTTCTGGGACCGCGAGCGCTCATATGATAAAAGCAACTCGGAAAGATAAGAAAGCTCAAGGCCATTAAATAATGTTAAAATTGATTCTGTAACACACAGATAGCCAATGCAATGATTTTAAAACCGGTGTAATATGGTTCTCTGGTTCTCTTCAACACGCGAGTCGCTGAGCTTTGGAGTAATTGAAGTGTTTTTGTACTTTTTCTAGGAAGACCAGAAACCAGTATTACAGTAGTTTATACGGCTGGTAATAAAAGCATGCATCTCGGTTGCCCCGGGAGAGAATGGGGCGGACTCTGGCTATAATTTTGAGATGATACAACCCTTTTTTAGTGGTCTATTTAATGTGAGGGATTAAACAAAACTCAGAGTGAAAAAATATGCCCAAATTCTTCACTTGCAAAGATGGATTAAAAGAAAGTGACAATAGTTTTGATAAAAGTTTCTCTCTGGGACTCAGAACCAAAAATGAAAACCTCAGTCTTGGCCTTGTCAAGCTGGTGAAAGGTTTTTATTTTATTTTATATCCAAGGTGTGAAATCGAAGACCCAGTTAAAAAGTGGATCCATTAGTTGTGTTATCTTCAGGAGACATGGAGATGTAGAGCTGTGTGTCATCAGCCTTACTGTGAAAGTTGATTCCATGTCTCCTGAAGATGAATTTACAAGTTCAAAAGAATGGGGCCTAAAACTGACCCCTGGGGCACACCACATGTCATTGAATGGGGCTTGTGGGAGCATTTACCCATACCTACCATGAATGCTCTGTCTGTTAGATAGGAGGTGAACCAGCTGTGCACAGTGCCAGAGAGGCCGACCAGGTGTTTGAGTTTAGTCAAAAGAAAAATGTGGTCTACAGCAGCGGTTCTCAACCTTTTTTTAGTGATGTACCACCTGTGAACATTTTTTCAACTCAAGTACCCCCTAATCAGAGCAAAACATTTTTGATTGAAAAACGAGAGATAAAGAAGTATAATACAGCACTATGTCAACAGTTTCTGATTTATTAAATTGTGTAAGAGCAAAATATTGCTCATTTGTAGTGGTCTTTCTTGAACTATTTGGAAAAAAAGATATAAAAATAAATAAAAACTTGTTGAAAAATAAACAAGTGGTTCAATTATGAATAAAGATTTGTACACATAGAAGTAATCATCAACTTAAAGTGCCCTCTTTGGGGATTGTAATAGAGATCCATCTGGATTCATTAACTTAATTTTAAACATTTCTTCACAAAAAAGGAAATTTTGAAAAACAATATTTATGGAACATGTCCACCAAAAATTTAGAAGTCAACACTGAATATTGCATTGTTGCATTTCTTTTCACAGTTTATGAACTTACATTCATATTTTGTTGAAGTATTATCAAATAAATATATTTATAAAGGATTTTTGAATTGTTGCTATTTTTAGAATATTTTTGAAAAATCTCACCTACCCCTTGGCATACCTTGAAGTACCACCAGGGGTACGTGTACCTCCATTTGAGAACCACTGGTCTACAGTATTAAGGTTGTGCTTAGATCTTGTAGGACCAGCACTGAGACGCTTAGTAAGTCCCAGTTTATTCTTCAGTCATTTAAAATCTTTAAAAGTGCTATCTCTGTTTTGTGGTCCACTCTAAAACCAGATTGATATTTCTCCAGAACATAAAAATTTAACACTACTTACTATGCTACTGTATTTTAATCTTGGTCATCAAGGTGTTATTTTTCCAAGTCTTTTCTGAGGTGGTACTTGGTGTAAACGTTTGAAAAACACCGGTATAAATTACCTTTCCTGTGCTTATCCTCCCATAAGAACTGTTTTTGTCATGTTTATATTTATCCTGCTGGTACATTATTGACTCCAATTTAAATGAACATTGTCGCAGACATTTTATGAAATGTATTGTTTTCTTTTGCCATTAAATAGACTTAGTACCTAAGAGTGTGTCATTTGGATTAGACAATCAAATTAGTGTGCACTGAACAATGGTACTGAAAATAGCAAAATTCTCTGTTTAGGTGAGTCACACTTCAAAGAACCATTCACTTACTGCTTCACTTTAGTCTTCAGTAAATGAAAAGCAAGCCCTAAGGCAACTGATTACACCATTCACGGAACAGTATAGCACGATACACATCATAATGAGTTGGTAACGTCTAACAGCAGCAACATCATCAATGAAATCAGTTAAGAATGTTTTCCTACTTGTAAACGTACAATATAATTATTATTTGATGGCAAGCAGTTGGTCCAATCTCCTCCTGTCCCTCACTGACACAAACACTTCCAACTGCGTGCCAATAGTTTGGCCGGCTTTTGCGATCAGTTTGTCAATCCGGTTTAAGTCCCTTTTGCTGGTGCTGCTCCCCCAACAAACCACTGCAAAGTACACGGCACCGGCCACAACAGACTGATAAAAGATCTCCAACAGATGTCTACACACTTTAAAGGATTGTAAATTACATTATATTGGAAGTATATACATGGTAATTGTTATATATTGTATATATTATATACAAATATAATTTAATAATAGAATATATCAGTATATATCTTATACTGTATATATATAATATGTAAATATGACATATATGTTGTATTATATATTGCTACTACGGTACATTTTTAGTCTACTTTATACCTGCATTATCTTTTCCAACAATACACTTACCATCCTTTGTAACTGAGCTACTGTGTGGAACAATTTCCCTTGTGGATCATTAAAGTTTGTCTAAGTCATAGTCTAAGTCAGGGGTCACCAACCTTTTTCAAACCAAGAACTACTTCTTAGGTACTGATTAATGCAAAGGGCTACCAGTTTGATACACACTTAAATAAATTGCCAGAAATAGCCAATTTGCTCAATTTACCTTTAACCCTATGTTTTTCATCATTGTTGACTTCAGGAAGCACCGGTCCAGCCACGCTCCACTCTTCATCAACGGCACAGCGGTGGAGATGGTAAGCAGCACCAAATTCCTGGGGGTGCAGATCACTGACAATATAACCTGGACTCTTTGTAAAAAGAGCTCAGCAACCCATGCACTTTTTGCGTCGGATGAAAAGAGCACAGCTCCCTCCCCCCATTCTCACCACATTCTACAGAGGCACTATAGACAGCCTGCTGACCAACAGCATTTCTTTCTGTACTGGAGCCTGCAATGCCTCAGACTTGAAGTCTCTCCATAGAGTGGTGAGGACGGCGGAAACAATTGTCAGGACTATTCTTCCTCCTATGCAGGAGATCGCTAAAAGCCGCTGCCTGACCAGGGTTCAGAAAATCTGCAAAGACTCCTCCTACCCCCACCAAGGACTGTTTTCACTGCTGGACTGTAGGAGGAGGTTCCGCAGCCTCCGTAGCAGAACCTCCAGGTTCTATAACAGCTTCTTCCCTCAGGCCGTAAGACTCTTGAACGCATCATAATTAAATTATCCCCTCAACTCCCCCCAAAATGGATTAACTCGTTGGAGTAAAAAAGACAATATAACATACATCCATAAACCTGGATGCATATGAAAAAGTGCAATGTATTTATCTGTACAGTAATCTATTTATTTATATCTGTACCTTATTGCTTTTTTTTTATCCTGCACTACCAAGAGCTAATGCAACAAAATGTCGCTCATATTTGTACTGTAAAGTTCCAATTTGAATGACAATAAAAAGGAAGTATAAGTCTAAGTCTAAGTCTATTATTATTAATTAATGATATTTTTCTTTGTGGAAATACTGATCATCTTAATGATTTGTCAAAATAAATACATATATTATATCTAAACAGATAAATATCAATATGCAACACTTTATTTTTCTATTTTCTCTAAGTGCACATTTTTCAAATTGAACATTTTCAAATGACAGTCTTGTGAAATCACATTATCCCATTTGAACTAGCTAGCCACTAACATGTTTTAACAAATCATGAATTACTTTGCACCATGTTTGTACAAATAATAACTCATGTAAAATACAAAAGTCAACTCTCAATTTTTTAAATAAATCATGTCACACTTTGTACTGGGCACCAAATCTGTTATCTGTTTCTTTGTCAGTTAGTGGGAAGCCTGGCATTGCTGTTAACTCGTGTGTTGTACTCTGCTGTGTAACTTGACACTATAACTCTGAGTGAGTATTGCACATGTGCATCAGTGAGGAGTGTTCTGTGTTTGTTCTTGATGAAGTTCATGTCAGAAAAGGCTGATTCACAAAGATAAGTTGAACCAAACAGGCTTGCAACCTTCATAGCTGCTGCGTATGCACCACTGTACTTTTCTGTGTCAACAAGTCACCAAAAGTTTGGTGCAGCCTGGTGGGCTTTGAGGTGGAGGTCATTTTGCAGTGTTACAATTTCAATATCCACCTGTTCAGCATCAAGGCTGAATGTTGCAATTAACTGCTCAGCAATGCATGATATGTCCACGTTCATATATATAGTCATTTGTAAGTTATATGTAAGTGTGATTTAAACAAGAATAGCTCAATAAATATATATATATATATATATATATATATATATATATATATATATATAAAAAAATTGGTATTTCTGTCCGTCATTCCATCGTACATTGTTTTTCCTTTTACCGAAGGTTTTTTGTAAAGAATAAATGATGAAAAAAAACACTTACTTGAATGGTTTAAAAGAGGAGAAAACAAACAAAAAAAAGAAAATTAAATTTTGAAACATAGTTTATCTTCAAATTCGACTCTTTAAAATTCTAAATTCAACCAAAAAAAAGAAGAGAAAAACTAGCTAATTTGAATATTTTTGAAAAAAAAAAGAAAAAATTATGGAACATCATTTGTAATTTTTCCTGATTAGTGTTGATTTTAAAATTTTGATGACATGTTTTAAATAGGTTAAAATCCAATCTGCACTCTGTTAGAATATATAACAAATTGGACCAAGCTATATAAGCTATATAAGCTATATATCATAGTCATTATTGTCACCGATGTCCCACTGGGTGTGAGTTTTCCTTGCCCTTATGTGGGCCTACCGAGGATGTCGTGGTGGTTTGTGCAGCCCTTTGAGACACTAGTGATTTAGGGCTATATAAGTAAACATTGATTGATTGATTGATTGATATTTCAAACAATGACAAATCATTATTTCTTCTAGATTTTCCACAGCAAAAATTTTAAAAGAAATTCAAAAAACTTTGAAATAATACAGATTTTCTAGTTTTGCCAGAATATGTTTGGGGGAATTTTAATCATAATAAGTTTGAAAAAATATTTCACATATATTCTTTGTCAAAAAAAACAGAAGCTAAAATGAAGAATTAAATTGAAATGTATTTATTAATCTTTACGACAAAAAAATACATTTACTTGAACATTGATTTAAATTGTCAGGAAAGAAGAGGAAGATATTTAAAAGGTAAAAAGGTATGTGTTTAAAAATCCTAAAATAATTTTTAAGATTGTATTTTTTCTCTAAAATTGTCTTTCTGAAAGTTATAAGAAGCAAAGTAAAAAAATAATAATAATTTATTTAAACAAGAGAAGACCAAGTCTTTAAAATATTTTCTTGAATTTTCAACTTCTATTTGAGTTTTTTCTCTCTTATAATTAAAAATGTCGAGCAAAGCGCGACCAGCTTGCTAGTAAATAAATACAATTAAAAAAATAGAATCAGTTCACTGGTAATAGTGCTATTTGAGCTATTTTTAGAACAGGCCAGCGGGCGACTCATCTGGTCCTTACGGGTGACCTGGTGCCTACGGGCACCGCGTTGGTGACCCCTGGTCTAAGTCTAAGTCTATTTCTTGTGGTATTCAGGGTAAGCTAAGGGCTTCAATGTGTATCATGGTTCTTATGTTTTTTTATCAATGATTTTCCATTACTTTTCCAAAACATATTTTTGAATTACATGAGCAAAATAAATGTATTTACTTGAAAACTTTTTGTCATAAACATCAGCATCAGGCTCAAGTAACTAGTATCGTAGTGGCCGAAGGAGAATTGTGTGAGCATAGCCGTGTGTCACGACATCACAAAAGTAGTTCCTCTGTGGTATCTCTTACAAAAACACTGTCTCTATAACTTGGTACGTCACCGCATGTAAATGTAGTGCTTTTGGCAGTATTTGGATGTTTTAGAGGGCTCGAGATGAATCTCATAACCTTCATTGGTTGCTGCCTCTTAATAGAAGTTTAACACTGTTTAGAAGGCACAGAAATAAGAAACATGTGGGTTCTTGTCTCACATAAGGTTTGTGAATGATGGGCAACATTCCCCAAAATGTACATGTTCCTTTTAAGGTAAATATACGTTTTTGGACTAACTGTTTTGTTTAGGCATATGTTGTTGTTGTTGTTGTTGTTATGTACACCAAACATATCTACTGTACTGTTAGGTTCTGTTTTGGTAAATCAGCCTCAAGTCAATCCTAGAAAAGTTTCGCTCTCTTGCAAAATACAAAACAAATATACTGCTGCTCAGTCTGACAAACCAAGAAAGTGACAAAACATTGACTCACAGCTGGAAAAAGCAATTGAACAGGAGTCTATCCCACCCATTTGCTCTGACCTTCTCCTCCTCGCTGCACAATGAGATGATCCCCTTTTCTCATTTACACAAGAACAAAATACATTTATTTTCCCATGGAACTGACTGCAGTTTGTTATATGGGAATTTTTATGACACAGGGATGGCTTGTTACTGTTTGACAGTGAATCTGCAGAGGTTCATACATACTTAACTCCGAATAAAACAGTACTGTGTCCAATATCTCTCCTCATCTATTATTTGGAGCACTATTTTTTACCAGAGCCCAAATTGCTGGGACATTCTACTAAATCGGGGGTCAGCAACCCGTGGATCTAGAGCCGCATGCGGCTCTTTAGCGCCGCCCAATTGGCTCCCAGAAGCATTTTGAGAAAAGGATTGAAAATCGAAAAAGATGGGGGAAAATATTGTTTTTGTTTTAGTATGTTTTTTGTTTGAAGACAAACATGACACCAACCTTCCCAATTGTTAGAAAGCCCACTGTTTAATATGTTTATTATGAGTATTTGGTGCACATCGTTTTGTCCTACTAATTTTGGCGGTTCTTGAACTCTCCACAGTGTGGAATGTGACGCGTAAGTTTGTTTACATGCAAAATCTTTCACTCCTTCTTTTTCTCCTTTTGTCCCTTTTTAGTCTCGTATTTGTCCACCAAAACGTTTATGCTGTGCGTGAATACACAAAAATGCGCTTTGTTGATGTTATTAAGTTGTTGGAGTGCTAATCAGGCTATTTAGGCTAGCTTACATCATTATGCCTAATTCGTGAGTACATTTGATCTCATTTAATTTCCTTTACTTTTATCCTCTTTGTATATAATTGAGTTTTGCATGTCTCATGACACATTATCTGTATGTAATATTTGCTGCATTACAGATACTTGTTGGGCCATTAAAAGCCAGCCATTTCCAGGAGTTATCTCACCTTTTAGGTAGCCTCTGATTTACTAGATTAGATTAGATTAGATAGTACTTTATTTACTAATGGTTTATTATGTTGTAAAAATGTATAGAATGAATATTCAATTTCAACATTTCTGTCAACAAAGATTTGCTTCAGCCTGCGACATACAGTGATTTTAATAGTAGGTTATTATAGACACGTCATGTGTTGCCTTCATTATAAGATTTATACAAGTCATTTTGATAGTAGGCTAATTTAGTGAATATAGACACTTAAGTCATGTGTTGCCTTCATTATGAGACTTATATAGGGCTTTTAATTTTGTGTGGCTCCAGACAGATTAGTTTTTTTGTATGTTTGATCTAATATGCCTCTTTCAACGCATTGGGTTGCCAAACCCCTGTACTGAATGTGTGTATATATATATATATATATATATATATATATATATATATATATATATATATATATATATATATATATATATATATATATATATATGTAAATATATATATATATATATATATATATATATATATATATATATATATATATATATATATATATATATATACATACAATTATTTGTGGGGACACATAACCAAACATTTTGCCACTTATATATATATATATATATATATATATATATATATATCCATCCATCCATCCATTTTCTACCGCTTATTCCCTTTTGGGGTCGCGGGGGGCACTGGCGCCTATCTCAGCTACAATCGGGCGGAAGGCGGGGTGCGCCCTGGACAAGTCGCCACCTCATCGCTGGGCCAACACAGATAGACAGACAACATTCACACTCACATTCACACACTAGGGCCAATTTAGTGTTGCCAATCAACCTATCCCCAGGTGCATGTCTTTGGATCTCCCCCACATTTTTGAATCGGTTTTGTTTGACAATCCTCTCCAGGGCGCAGTTATCCCTCTTGCTTGTACACTGTTTTCTACCACATCTTTGTCTTCCCTTCGCCTCTCTATTAATGTGCTTGGACACAGAGCTCTGGGAACATCCAACCTCTTTGGCAATGACCTTTTGTGTCTTGCCCTCCTTCTTTAAAGTATCAATGGTCATCTTTTGGACAGTTGTCAAGTCAGCAGTCTTCCCCATGATTGTGTGTCATACAGAATCAAAACCAGAGACCATTTAAAGGCTTTTCCAGGTGTTTTGAGTTAGTTAGCTAATTAGAGTGTGGCACCAGGTGTCTTCAATATCTGACCTTTTCAACATATTCTAATTTTCTGAGATGTTGAATTTAGGGTTTTCATTGGTTGTCAGCTATAATCATCTCCTTTTTGGCAAAAAACACTTGAAATGTATCAGTCTGTTTGGAATGAATGTATACATTGTACAAGTTTGACTTTCTAAATGGAATTAATGAAATAAATCAACATTTTCATGATATTCTAATAATATGACCAGCACCTGTGTATATATATATATATATATATATTCTAATAATATGACCATATATATATATATATATATATATATATATATATATATATATATATATATGGTCATATTATTAGAATATCATGAAAATGTTGATATATATATATATATATATATATATATATATATATATATATATATATATATATATATATATATATATATATAGGTGCTGGTCACAAAAGGTCATTGCCAAAGAGGTTGGATGTTCCCAGAGCTCTGTGTCCTCACACATTAATAGAGAGGTGAAGGGAAGACAAAGATGTGATAGAAAACAGTGTGCAAGCAAGAGGGATAACTGCGCCCTGGAGAGCATTGTCAAACAAAACCGATTCAAAAATGTGGGCGAGATCCACAAAGGGTGGACTGAAGCTGGAGTCAGTGCTTCAAGTAACACCACGCACCGACGTATGCAAGATATGGGCTTCAGCTGTCGCATTCCTTGTGTAAAGCCACTCTTGAATAAGAGACAACGTCAAAAGTGTCTCCCCTGGGCTCAAGAAAAAAAGGACTGGACTGCTGCTGAGTGGTCCAAAGTTATGTTTTCAGATGAAAGTACATTTTGTATCCCCTTTGGAAATCAAGGTCCCAGAGTCTGGAGGAAGACAGGAGAGGCACAGAATCCACGTTGCCTGAAGTCCAGTGTCAAATTTCCACAATCGGTAATGGTCTGGGGTGCCATGTCATCTGCTGGTGTTGGTCCACTGTGTTTCCTGAGGTCTGGGGTCAATGCAGCGGTCTACCAGGAAGTTTTAGAACACTTTATGCTGCCTGCCGCAGACCAATTTTATGGAGGTGAAGATGTCATTTTCCAACATGACTTGGCACCTGCACACAGTGCCAAATCTACCAGTACCTGGTTTAAGGACCATGCTATCCCTGTTCTTGATTGGCCTGCAAACTCACCTGACCTTAACCCCATAGAAAACCTATGGGGTATTGTGAAGCGGAAGATGCGAGATGCCAGACCCAACAATGCTGAAGAGCTGAAGGCCACTATTAAAGCAACCTGGGCTCTCATAACACCTGAGGAGTGCAACAGACTGGTGGACTCCATGCCACGCCGTATTGCTGCAGCAATTCAGGCAAAAGGAGCTGCAACTAAGTATTGATTGCCGTACATGCTGAAACTTTCCATGTTCATACTTTTCAGTTGGCCCACATTTCTAAAAAATATTTTTTGGTACTAGTCGTAACTAATATTCAAATTTTCTGAGATACTGAATTTGGGATTTTCAGTAATTCTCAGTGCTAATCATCAAAATTTAAAGAAATAAACATTTCAATAATATATCACTATGTGTGTAATGAATTGATATAATATGTAAGTTTCACGTTCTGAATATTATTACTGAAATAAATAAATGTTTTCATGATATTCTAATAATATGACCAGCACCTGTATATATATATATTATTTGTGGGTACACATAAGCAAAAATGTTGCCACTTATATATATATATATATATATATATATATATATATATATATATATATATATATACATATATATATATATGTATGTATATATATATATATATATATATATATATATATATATTTATATATATAGATATACAAACACACACATATATATATATATATACACACACATATATATGTATATATATATATATATATATATATTTATATATTGTTTTGACAGCAATAAGTGGGCAAAATGTATGCCTATGCATCCCCACAAATAATAATATAAAAATATGAATCAATAAATACATTGGACAAAAAGTTAATCTTTTTTAAATTGTTAAAATCAAACATTGGCAAAACATGTAGCCGAAATATCCACAGCCAAAAATGTACGTATGCCAGCTAAGAAGTTGGCGTGAGGCAGCGCCTATTTTCACATCAACGTCAGTCTTGACACATTTAATTTTTGTTCTAAGAAAAGGTTGTATACTCTAGGTTTTTGTGAGTAAGCAAAGTAAATACATGAGGCCCCAAAGTTTGCCATGAATACACGATAACTGGACTCTAAATGATACTTTTTTAACCAAATAAATGACGTGGGTCAAAGTAAAACATTTACATGTTGGTCCTGTATTTGTGTCAAACAATGAATGTTTTTTTAAAACTCAATTTAAAATAATGCAACAAAGTAATTAACTGTGATTTATCACAGTCAATCAAAATTCAAAAGTGTGAATAATAAGATTTAAAAACATATAGTGCGAGAGCACTAATGTTTATCTGCAGGGGACCTATGATGATAGTATTCTGTATTTACCACACACTCCATTGTGTGACACTTCGGTTTGTTTTGGGGACAGTCGTTTTATATGCAAATGAGCGCCTCCACGTTCCACTCATGTACTCTGTTCAAATATAAAACACAAAAATCACTGCCATTTTTTTTTCCAGACGTACCGTATTTTCCGGACCCTAAGGCGCACCGGATTTTAAGGCGCACTGCCGATGAGCGGGTCTAGTCGGGTCTGTTTTCATACAGAAGGCGCACCGGTTAATAGTGCGCAATAAAGGGGTCATATTATTATTACTCTTTTTTTAAATTGAAAACACTTTCCTTGTGGTGTACACAACATGTGATGCTGGTTCTTTGGTCAAAATGTTGCATGGATTATGTTTTAGAGATCATCTCCAAGCCACTTTCTGACAGTTGCTTCAGGATGCGTCGTTTTGTGGGCTTAATTACGTGGCTCACCTTCGACAGCTTCTTATCCCCATCATCTGTGTTGTAGTGGTGTAGCGTGCAAGGACGGGAGTGGAAGAAGTGTCACTAACTGTTTAAATGACATTCAGACTAAGACTACTCATACCAAAGACTATAAAAATGGGACCCAATACCTCCATGCTTGGCACTCAGCATTAAGGGTTGGAATTGGGGGTTAAATCACCATAAATGATTCCTGGGCGCGGAACCGCTGCTGCCCACTGCTCCCCTCACCTCCCAGGGGTTGATCAAGGGTGATGGGTCAAATGCAGGGAATAATTTCGCCACATCTAGTATGTGTGTGACAATCGTTGGTACTTTAACTTTAAATCAATGACGCAGCATCCTCTCCTCATCATCAATAAATGTTTATTTATATAGCCCTAAATCACAAGTGTCTCAAAGGGCTGCACGAGCCACAACGACATCCTCGGTTCAGTGCCCACATAAGGGCAAAGAAAAACTCACAACCCAGTGGGATGTCAATGTGAATGACTATGAGAAACCTTGGAGAGGACCGCAGATGTGGGGACCCACCCTCTGGGGGTGACCGGATGCAATGGAGGTCGAGTGGGCCGAGCATAATATTGTGAAAGTCCAGTCCATAGTGGATCAAAGATAGTAGTGAGAGTACAGCCCACAGTGGGGCCAGGAGGAGACCATCCCGAGTGGAGACGGGTCAGCAGTGCAGAGATGTCCCCAACCGATGCACAGGCAAGCGGTCTACCGTGGGTCCCCGACTCTAGACAGCCAGCACTTCATCCATGGCCACCGGACCTGTGCCACCCTCTCCACAAGGGAGAGGGGGGCAGAGGAGAAAAGAAAAGAAACGTCAGATCAACTGGTCTCATCCGTGGCTCACTTGTGCAACAACAACGCGGGAAATGTGTCCCGTGATAAACCATCCAACTGGAACTCTCTAGTAACTAAAGTTGCTTGGGTGAATGATGTAAACTCACTACACCTGTATGTTTTAGCGCTTTCATGGCGAGTTTACTGACAGATATGAGTAAGAACTTTACACTACTTTATATTAGAAATTGCAACAGCGGAGGATGAATTTCCCATAACAACAAAAAAGAAGCTTATCGACTATAGTGTCGGTGCGGACTACAAAGGCCGACGCGCACATTTTCAGGACTTTTGCTGATCCAAAATACAGATCAGCAGGTACCAGAAGGTAAGAAAAGTTGCTTTTGCATAATATTGCGAAACAAACGCCAGATAATATGTTTTACCAAAGTCGTACTAAAACATTTTGATGGATTTATGAGCACCGTTTGTAATGCTCTATATTTTCAATAGAACATATAAAATTTTGGTGTTGTTTACTTGAGTCATATTGCACTCTACACGTATCTCTTTTGTGTGACTGACATTATATTGTAGTCTACATGTACAGTATCTCTTATGTGTGACTGCCGTCTAATGGCCACACTTATTATTTCACCATGTACCAAATAAAATAGCTTCGAGGTCGGTAAGCACAACCAAAATTATTCCATACATTAGGCGTACCGGGTTATAAGGCGCACTGTCGAGTTTTGAGAAAGTGAAGGGGTTTTAGGTGGGCCTTACAGTCCGAAAAATTCGGTACTTTAAAATATACTCCACAGCATGTTGCACAATGGTCTTATTGTGCGCAGATGAACATTTGACTATGTGATAGGCATTGATTGAACACTTTACTGTAGCATTTACCAATCATTACTAAATCAGCAACGAAAAGGAAAGTAAAAACTTTTGATTAGTCTAAATTGAGGGGAGTGTGAGCTCTTAAACGTGATGGTTCATGTAAATATGCATTTGCACGAAAACATGGAAGCAGTATTGGACAAATAGCAAATGGTTGAAAGGAAAATCACACACCAAAAACATTGTAGCGGAGAGGGCGATGAGAAAAAAAGTTGAGGAAGAAAAGATTGATGCAAGGTTGGAGGAGAGTGGAGCAGGAGTTACGTGGGTTTAGGTGGCTTGGGAAGGAGAGAAAGTGTGATTCTATGGGATATTGGATGTCCTGACCAGGCCAGTGGAGGGCATGAGGATGGATTGGCCACCACGGACCAACTTAGAACGCCAGAACACGAAAGGGAAAGATGGGGTGATGGAGGTGTGGAGGAAAACAGAGGAGTAAGGAGAATATCAATGGCCGGACAGAGACACGTATAGATTTCTCTTCCGTCTCTTTAGAGCAGAACTTTACAGCTGCACGGGAGTGATCGAACTGAGGGGAGAAAAAGTAGGTTTGCTGATCCTCCTCTGAGAAATCAACACTTATGCATGAAAAGCTTCCTTGACGGTTTAACTTTGTCTTCCTGCTCATTTTTTTTTTTTTTTTTTAGCAGAAAGCAACTGTTGTAACCTGTGAAAATGTTCTAACCTTGGGGCAGAATGAACAAACTGTACATGTGGTCTAACCTCATGTGTTATGTTCAAGGACATACCAATGAATGTGTTTTTTATCTTGGCAAATACACACATGTGTTTCTTCTAGGTTACGGGAGGAAGTGATAGCAGGAACGAGACAAAGGGAGAGGGGACAAAGGTGTGTGCGTGGGTGTGCGTTTTCAACACACACATCGAGTTAACGTTCGGCTTCGATCAGCTGCAATTTGGACAAAAACATGTCAGGAGGTCGTTATTTTAGAAATTTCTCCACACTTTTGATGGCTCGGTCCTCTCTCCAGCACTTGTGTATAGAATGAACTATGAGGTTATGTCTACACTAAGTCGTTTAACCCCTTAAACAAATAATTATTTAGCCTAAGCCACGTTTCAGCCACACTAAACCAGCGTTCAAGGTCCACCTCCTCTGACAAATGTTTGCACGGCTAAGTCAACCGTAGTTAACCTGTAATTCTTGAATCTCTGGCATTTAGCTTTTTATGGACACATCGATATGCGATGAGGTGGCGACTTGTCCAGGGTGTACCCCGCCTTCCGCCCGATTGTAGCTGAGATAGGCATCAGTGCCCCCCGCGACCCCGAAAGGGAATAAGCGGTAGAAAATGGATGGATGGATGGATGGACACATCGATCATTTACAAAGTGAGTTCGGAGAGAAAGTGACGCCAGAAAGACTGCGCTCCACACAGGAAGTGACATCATTAAAAGAAGGCTGCCAGTGCCAGATTAAAAACAAAGATGGAGGCGGATCATCCAGACATGTCCGTGTTTCTCCTTCTTCGACATGTACAGACGCTTTTGGAAATCACAAATTAATGACTTAAAGGGGAACATTATCACAATTTCAAAAGGGTTAAAAACAATAAAAAACAGTTCCCAGTGGCTTGTTGTATTTTTAGAAGTTTTTTTCCAAATTTTACCGGTCCCGGAATATCCCTAAAAAAAGCTTTAAATTGCTTGATTTTCGCTATTTGCCATGTGACTATCCATTACCCTGTGACGTCATACAGTGCTGCCAATGTAAACAAACAATTGCAGATACCACAGCAAGATATAGCGACATTAGCTCGGATTCAGACTCGGATTTCAGCGGTTTAAGCGATTCAACGGATTACGCATGTATTGAAACAGATGGTTGGAGTATGAAAGTATTGAAGAAGAAACTGAAGCTGTTGAGCGAATAGCTATTGACGCTATTCATAGCCATAGCATGGCCGAATAGCTGCGTTAGCATCGCCGGTAAAATGTGCAGACCAAACCATCAGGACTTTCGCATCTCTTGACACTGGAGCAACTTAAATCCGTCGATTGGTAAGTGTTTTTTTCGCATTAAATGTGGGTGGAAGGAAACGTAATATAGTTGCAAATGCATCTGCAGGTTATCCATACATCTCTGTGCCATGTCTGCTTTAGCACCGCCGGTAAATAGCATGTTAGCATCGATTAGCTTGCAGTCACGCCGCAACCAATAATGTCTGATTAGCACATAAGTCAACAACATCAACAAAACTCACCTTTGTGATTTCGTTGACTTTATCGTTGCAAATGCATCTGCAGGTTATCCATACATCTCTGTGCCATGTCTGTCATCTCCGGTCAAATGTGGAGACACTCCGGCACATTCAATGGGGGTCTGGCGGCAGACACTTTCGCATCTTCGGGCCAGTGGTGCAACTTGAATCCCTCCCTGTTAGTGTTTTTACACCCTCCGACAACACACCGACGAGGCATGATGTCTCCAAGGTTCCAAAAAATTGTCGAAAAAACAGAAAATAACAGAGCTGAGACCCGGTGTTTGTAATGTGTTGAAAATGAAAATGGCGGCTGTATTATCTCGGTGACGTCACGTTCTGACGTCATCACCACATGAGCGATAAACAGAAAGGCGTTTAATTCGCCCATTTAGAGTTCGGAAATCGGTTAAAAAAATATATGGTCTTTTTTTTGCACCATCAAGGTATATATTGACGCTTACATAGGTCTGGTGATAATGTTCCCCTTTAAGATAGTGGTTCTCACTATTGTTTCAGTGATGTACCCCCTTGTGAACATTTTTTTAATTCAAGTACCCCCTAATCAGAGCAAAGCATTTTTGGTTGAAAAAAGAGATAAAGAATTACAAACCCTGTTTCCATATGAGTTGGGAAATTGTGTTAGATGTAAATATAAACAGAATACAATGATTTGCAAATCATTTTCAACCCATATTCAGTTGAATGCACTACAAAGACAACATATTTGATGTTCAAACTGATAAATACTTTTTTTTTTGCAAATAATCATTAACTTTAGAATTTGATGCCAGCAACACGTGACAAAGAAGTTGGGAAAGGTGGCAATACATACTGATAAAGTTGGAGAATTCTCATCAAACACTTATTTGGAACATCCCACAGGTGTGCAGGCTAATTGGGAACAGGTGGGTGCCATTATTGGGCATAAAAGCAGCTTCCGTGAAATGCTCAGTCATTCACAAACAAGGATTGGGAAACAGTCACCACTTTGTGAACAAATGTGTGAGCAAATTGTCAAACAGTTTAAGAAAAACATTTCTCAACGGGCTATTACAAGAATAAGAATTTTACCATCTTAAGTCCGTAATACCATCAAAAGGTTCAGAGAATCTGGAGAAATCAATGCACGTAAGCAATGATATAACGGACATTCGTTCCCTCAGGCGGTACTGCATCAAAAAGCGACATCATGGTGTAAAGGATATCACCACATGGGCCCAGGATTACTTAAGAAAAACACTGTCAATAACTACAGTTTGTCGCTACATCTGTAAGTGCAAGTTAAAACTATTATGCAAAGCCAAAGCCATTTATCAAGGACACCCAGAAACGCCGGCGACCTCGCTGGGGCCAAGCTCAGCTAAGATGGACTGATGTAAAGTGGAAAAGTGTTCTGTGGTCTGACGAGTCCAGATTTCAAATTGTTTTTTGGAAACGGTGAACGTCATGTCCTCTGGACCAAAGAGGAAAAGAACTATCAGGACTGTTCTAGGTTCAAAGTTGAAAACCAGCATCTGTGATGGTATGGTGGTGTATTAGTGCCCAAGGCATGTGTAACTTACACATCTGTGAAGGCACCATTAATGCTGAATGGTCCATACAGGTTTTGGAGCAACATATGTTGCCA
Organism: Nerophis ophidion; assembly: GCF_033978795.1. Taxonomy (NCBI): domain Eukaryota; kingdom Metazoa; phylum Chordata; class Actinopteri; order Syngnathiformes; family Syngnathidae; genus Nerophis; species Nerophis ophidion. The sequence continues at coordinate 62,852,401 of NC_084615.1, read as the reverse complement.
TCCAAGCAACGTTATCATGGACGCCCCTGCTTATTTCAGCAAGACAATGCCAAGCCAAGTGTTACATCAGCGTGGCTTCATAGTAACAGAGTGCGGGTACTAGACTGGCTTGCCTATAGTCCAGACCTGTCCCCCATTGAAAATGTGTGGCTCATTATGAAGCGAAAAATAACTTAGGCTGTACATAAAACAAGAATGGGAAAGAATTCCACCTGAAAAGCTTCAAAAGTGTGTCTCCTTAGTTCCCAAAGGTTTATTGAGTGTTGTTAAAAGAAAAGGTGATGTAACACAGTGGTGAACTTGCCCTTTCCCAACTTTTCTGGCACGTGTTGCAGCCATGAAATTCTAAGTTAATTATTATTTGCAAAAAAAAAAGTTCATGAGTTTGAATATCAAATACCTTGTCTTTGTAGTGCATTCAATTGAATATGGGTTGAAAAGGATTTGCAAATCATTGTATTCCGTTTATATTTACATCTAACACAATTTCCCAACTCATATGGAAACGGGGTTTGTAAAATGCAGTACAATGTCATCAGTTTCTGATTCATTAATTTGTATAACAGTGCAAAATATTGCTCATTTGTGGTGGTCTTTCTTGAACTATTTGGAAAAATATATATAAAAATAACTAAAAACATGTTGAAAAATAAATAAGTGATTCAATTATAAATAAAGATTTCTACACATAGAAGTAATCATCAACTTAATCCGGATGGATCTCTATTACAATCCCCTCTTTGGGGATTGTAATAGAGATCCATCCGGATTCATGAACTTAATTGTAAACATTTTTTCACAAAAATATATCTTTAACATTAATATTTATGGAACATGTCCACAAAAAATCTAGCAGTCAACACTAAATATTGCATTGTTGCATTTCTTTTCACAGTTTATGAACTTACATTCATATTTTGTTGAAGTATTATTCAATAAATATATTTAAGAAGGATTTTTGAATTGTTGCTATTTCTAGAATATTAAAAAAAAATCTCACGTGCCCCTTGGCATACCTTCAAGTACCCCCAGTGGTACGCGAACCACTTTCTTAAGAGAGGCAACGGGCGATTGCAGCTATTTCGGATGCAACACATCTCAGACAGAAAGAGAACTTTCCAATAACCGGATAAGCTGTGATTCTATTTCCCGAAAAACGTTGTTCCTTCCTACCGTGGATGTGATGTGTGTGTAACTACAAATATTGCTTTATGGATGTGATTGTGAAATGGCCAGGCAGCGTGCGTGATGCCCGCATCTTTGCCAACTCCGCTGTTAGCACGCATCTTAAAGATTAAACCATCCCCTCGTGTTCCAAACAACTACTGGAAGATTAACATCCGGTCCCTGTTTTTTTCTTTTGGGTGACTCAGCATATATATATATATATATATATATATATATATACATTCTTGTAATAGTCGTAAAATGTTTATTAGGTGTGATTCACTACAATAGGGCCCCACAGCACACTGGATTATAGTTAATTGAAATACCACAACACTGGATATTGTTCAAAGGAGATACCTTTTAATTTAAAACTTTGCACATAAAACACAGCAAACAAATGTAAAATGCACAGCAAATTATTTACAATATAGCTCTTTTAAATAACAACTTTACGGTGAAGTAAGGTAATCCACTGGAGAGCTTGGAGTTGATGGACACGCTCAAGCAGATTTTAAATTTTTCTTCTGCGCATGCGTACTAGGTCGCGTTGCGCTGGCGGATGGAGGGGTGTGGGGGTCTTAAACAGAGGCATTGTTGTGTGTGGACACGGATAAGGTTAGGTGCGATTCATCTTGGATAACCCTATCCGGCTTAGTGTAAACGGGGCCTTAATTGTCAATTCTGGTCACCTCTCATTATTTTAGACAGCCTTTGAAATAAAGAATCTGAGTGGACCCAGTTCAGATCTTAAAGCTCAGTTGCAGCTCATGTTATTCTATTCTGTGTTATATGTGTTTTATGTTGCACTATTGCACCAAGTAAAATTCCTAGTTTGTGAACCCGTTCTCAAACAATGGCAATAAAAACTCTTCTGATTCTGATTCTGATTCTTTTCCGTCCAAAAAGGAGGGCTCAAATAATGCAATAAAAGCTCCATTAGCTAGTGAGACAATAATGAACCGCATACTTAGTTAAAAAAAAACAGGACAGTGTGCATGTGATTGATCTCGTGATTAAAAAAGTAAAGTTATGAATAAAAATGGTTATTACAAAGTGCAGGCTTGAGATTATTTGCATAATTCCAATTATTGCACGTTGACACAGTTCCTTCCTGGTGTGCTTTCTGCTGACTGCTAATACCATCAGCACAAACAAAAGAATCTCACATCGATTCCCAAGCAGTGTCTGTCGACGTATGCATTTAGATGAAAAACAAATCTGAAAGACACAAAATATAAGACAAGGGTAAAGAAGTGCAAACATTCATGGGCAAACTGGGCCCCATTCAAAAAAACACATTTTGTGAGCCCTTTTGACGCCTTTTTCAGATTCACATTTGGTGCTTTATCGTCTGTTATGAATTATGGTTCAAAATGAGCAACATTGTAATGTGAAAATTAGCAGATTTTACACAATCCAAATGATCAGATTAGATTTGTTTGTGTCAGCCCAGTCACAAACACCATCAATATCGAAAGTGTACCGAGTCTGGGCTTTCTTGAGATATACGCATCATTTTGGTACTCATAGGAACAGAGCACAGCAGCTCCAGGAAGACAAGGTTGGAACAATGTTGCAAACTTGGCGTCATTGTCGCTAAATCCTGCAAATTTCCAAATCCTCTTGGTGAGTTTTTGTAAACTGCCACTAGCGACAAATCTAGCCACTTTTTACTATGTTATTAGAAGCTTTTCTAGCGTCTTGGAGACGCTGAAGTGAAAGTATGCTGCAGTTACTGTCCTCAACGAGCAGTGGGGGGTGCTGCCATGAGCCCTTAGCCCGTTCCAGACAGTTGGTCATTGAGCAGAGCGAAGACTCTCGCCACTAAAAGTCCAGACTACAAATTATTTGTGCTTACACAAAGCCATTGTCCATACAAACCTGCCTGCAGAAAAAATTTAGAGGGAGGGCGTTATATTTTTATAGGGGGGCCCCTGGGAGCGCGCACACTTGTTAAAGCTGTACTGCTGGGGCTTCGTCTATCCACAACTGATTATTACATGTCAGACAAAGACTTAAATTTGTAAGATATGTGTTTGAAAATATTTAGGCCTTTATGGTGTCCGAAAAATGACAGAGAAAGTGCTTTCAGCACAGATCAATTACAGTCATTTACAATGTCATTAAAGGCCTACTGAAATTAGATTTTCTTATTTAAACGGGGATAGCAGGTCCATTCTATGTGTCATACTTGATCATTTCGCGATATTGTCATATGTTTGCTGAAAGGATTTAGTAGAGAACATCCACGATAAAGTTCACAACTTTCGGTGCTAAGAGAAAAGCCCTGCCTCTACCGGAAGTCGCAGATGATGACATCACCCGTGTGGGGGCTCCTCACATATTCACATTGTTTTTAATGGGAGCCTCCAACAAAAAGTGCTATTCGGACCGAGAAAACGACAATTTCCCCATTAATTTGAGCGAGGATGAAAGATTTGTGTTTGAGGATATTGATAGCTACGGACTAGAAAAAAAAAAAAAAAACGCGATTGCATTGGGACGGATTCCAATGTTTTTAGACATGTTTACTCGGTTAATTCTGGGAAATCCCTTATCTTTCTATTGTGTCGCTAGTGTTTTAGTGAGTTAAATAGTACCTGATAGTCGGAAGGGTGTCTTGACGGGTGTCTTGACGCGCAGAGTCTCGGGGGAGTCGACGGCAGCTATGGACGGCACAAGCTCAGCTTTTCTCCGGTAAGAACTGACTTTTTAACCACAATTTTCTCACCGAAACCTGCTGGTTGACATTTGGTAGGGATCCATGTTGGCTTGACCGCGCTCTGATCCATTGGAAAGTTTCACCTCCAGGAATTTTAAACAAGGAATCACCGTGTGTTTGTGTGGCTAAAGGCTAAAACTTCCCAACTCCATCTTTCTACTGTGACTTCTCCAATATTAATTGAACAAATTGCAAAAGATTCAACAACACAGATGTCCAAAATACTGTGTAATTATGAGGTTCAAGCAGACGACTTTTAGCTGTGTGTGTGTGCAGCGGTCATACTTCCTAAAAACCTGTGACGTCTTGCGTACACGTTAACATTACACAACGTTTTGAAGACGGAACTCCCGGGAAATTTAAAATTGTAATTGAGTAAACTAAAAAGGCCGTATTGGCATGTGTTGCAATGTTAATATTTCATCATTGATATATAAACTATCAGACTGTGTGTTGGGTAGTAGTGGGTTTCAGTAGGCCTTTAATACAATAGAAATCTCCAATACTTTCAATTATCGGACACAATTAAAGTTTGAAAATATTCAAACACATAGCTACAGTACCCACAAGTATAAGTGTTTGTCCTACATTTAGTAATCAGTTGTGGACAGACGAAGCCCAAAAGTGGTACGCGCTGCTGCAGGGGCAATCAATTTTTGGCAGGAAATATCCTTTGGCACAACCCCGGAAGCAGCAAATAATAGATTTAACCTACAGTTGTGTAGATTTCACAAACAACGACCCACTGATGGTATCATAGCAGTAACAATTAAAACCGGACCCTTCTCACTTTCTCCCTGTTGTAGACATTTTAAGATGTGTAACAAGTTAAACCCAAACATTTAGTTTTTGGTGGTGGCGTCCTCATCTCAAAGAAAAGCATCTAATTGGCTGTTCTTCATAACTAACCCCCATCTCTCTTTCAATGTATGCCGTTAAAGAGCTGTGATTGGATATTTTTAGGAACTTGTCTCAAACATCCGCAAGACAAAATGAAATATGACTTAATATAAAGGACCCCAAAGATACTAATGCTGTCTCATCCTCATATTTGTCCGACCTATCATGAGATCAAATAAACTGAAAAAAAAAAAAATCCCCTGTTAGTTGATATGGTTTGATGACATCATCAACACCACAAAAGCAGGAAATAACTGGCAGCTCGGCCCCAAAAAATTCTGAAGATGAGCTGCCAGCACATGTATCTTTCAACAGATAACTTAATACATCTAACTGAAACCAAAATGAAATCAGTACTAAATGTTAGCATCCTTATGTGAATTAGACCTGTTGAGACAAGTGATGAGTGCTAAGATCATCCACTCAGTCACAGACTCTTAAAAGATGGGATCAACATATCTCGATGATTGTAAACCAGTTCCATTTTGCATGTATAGGCAAGGCACATTTATTTATAGAGCACAATTCATACACAGTTCAATTCAAAGTGCAATTCAAAGTGCTTTACAGAAAATTACAAATAAAAATAATAAAATCAAAATTTAAATTACAATCAGAAACTAATATAAAAACCATCACAATTAAAATTAAAATCAACCAAATACTGTAAATGAAATTATTTCAGTTGCCATATGCTAGGCTGACCATATTCTGAAATCCCAAAAAGAGGACACATATATGCGTGCCAAGGCGGGCAGCACGCCAAGGCCGGGACTCGGTGAACATTTGCCAATGATACTCGAACTTGCTTTATAAATAATATTTTTATTTAAGTAAAGCATTTTTTCTCCTTTGTTGACGGCTGTGTTGGCGCAAGGGATTTCTAAAATGGGGTCCCAGGGACCCGATCAAGTCATAAAAATGGGGTCCCACAGTACATTTTTGGGGTTCCACTTTTTTGTAAGCGTTTTGAAAACAAATGATAAACGTATTCATTATCCTGTTGTATCTCACATTCTATATCGTGTTTTGGAAAAAGGTTGTCATAAATGTAACTTAATTCATTAAAAAAAAACAATAAAAAAAAGAATACAAATGTGTATACATATGTAAATGTATTCAGTTATAAACATTCATTCACTTTCTTCTTTCCTTCATGGATCTAAACTTTACCGCTGCTGGTAGTTTTTCCTATGTTTTTATTTAATAAGTTGTAGGTGTATTTATTTCAGTATAAAAGTGTAAAAAGTGTTTTGCTTGGGTCACAAAATGATAATAATGGTGTGCCAGGGCATACATACATTTTTAATTTAACGCTTAAATCTCGGGAGTCTTACACTCACCTTAGTGTTTACCAAGTAGTCTATTTCCTTTTCCCGGCAAAACTCGAACCAACACTTCCTGTCAAAAGCGTCACTTCCCTAACTTCCCCAGAAGTCCCGCCCCCCAACCAAAGCCATTGGCTAACACCCCCATAGCCAGCCGCTACAATATTTACAGCTAGTGTGATGTTATGAGACAGGGAATAAAAGGACTACACTACCCAGCATGCAACAGGAGTGACGAGCATACGCGGTAGCCCGGTAAAAGCGTGTGGTGTGTCGCCATGACGGCATCTTATATGTTGTGATATGCACGCTCTGAAAGTAAACGTTAAGAACTCAGCCAACAAATACACACAACCCTAATTCAAAATGCCGGACATTTGACGCATTTAAAAAAACCCGCCCGGACACGCCGGACAACGCCGCAAAAGAGGACATGTCCGGGGAAAAGAGGACGTATGGTTAGCCTACCATATGCTTGATTAGATAAAAGTGTTTTCAGGCTAGATTTGAATATTCCCAACATTTAGGGCTGTCTCACATCCTCAGGAAGACTATTCCAGATTTTAGGAGCATAAAACTGAACCACAGTTTCACTGTGTTTCGTCCTAACTCAAGGCACTAGTAGGAGACAACTCCATGAGCTTCTCAGGACTCGAGATAGTTAATATGGCTCTAACATGTCAGAGATGTACTTTGCACCTGGCCGTGAAAAAACGTATACACAAGCAGAGCCTTTTTAAAGTCTATTCTCTGAGCATCAGGAAACCAGTGCTGTAATCTAAGAATTGAACTAACATGGTCGTATCTCCTGCTTCCAGTCAGGACTCGAGCAGCAGCATATTGGATGTACTGCAGTTGCTTTACAGCTCGTTTAGAGAGCCCAGTGAGAAGGGCATTACAGTAGTCAAACCTGCTGGAGAAAAAGGCATCAATCAGTCTTTCTAAGTCTGATTTAGACATTATTTCTCTGATTTTGGCAATGTTTTCCAGTTGGTAAAAAATTGCTGATGTTATTGACTTAATGTGGCTGATAAAGTTCAAGTCTGAGTCCATTAATACCCCTACATTTCTAACTTGATTATTACATGTAAGGGAGAGACTCTTAAGATGGCTAATAATAGGTCAGTTTTGTCTGAATTTTTTTGCAGCCACACACTGTTTTTTTTTACGCAGCGACAAAGTCAATCAACAGGTCTATGTTATTGACACGTAGATCTGAGTGTCATCTGCATAGATGTGGTAGGACACATTGAAGCTGTGTATTAGTTGACCGAGTGGCAGCATTTACAAGTTGAACAATACGGATCCCAAAATTGAGACCTGAGGAACCCCACAGGTCATAGCCATTTGGTCAGAGAAAGAGTTACCAATGTCAACAAAGTATGGCCTGTGATCGAGATAGGACTTTAACCGTTTAAGAGCATATCCGGATAGTACCACCTGGTTTTCAAACCTTTGTATGAAGATAGTATGGTCAACTCTGTCAAAGGCAGTGTTCAGGGCCAGCAGAACCAAGATTGAGACTTTTCCTGCATCTGTGTTCAGGCGGATCTCTTTTGTCACTTTGATCAGAGCTGTTTCAGTACTGTGGTGGAGCCTAAAGCCTGATTGGAAAATATCAGACACATTGTTAAACAGGAGTAAGTCACTAAGATGTTGGTATACAACTTGTTCAAGGACTTTGACCAACAATTGCAGTTTTGAAATGGGTTTATTGTTGTTTAGTACATGATATCGAGGTGACTCTTCTCTTAGAGGGGCTTAATGACAGCAGTTTTTAAGGCATTTGGAAATGTTCCATTCAAGAGTGAGATGTTTACAATATGAGCGAATTGTGGTAAACTGCTCAGAACAGACTTTAGAAATCTAGTGGGTAACTCATCAAAGCCACATGTTGATGGGCTCAGACTGTGGATGATTTGTTCAACTGTTTTGTCAGTGACAAGAATGAAATATGCCAGGTCTAGTTGACCAGCTGGCTGCAGAGTAGTGTTTAGTTTTTTTTTATTTCCAGGAATTATTGCATTTTAAATGCCATGAACTTTATTATGAAATTATATTGCAAACTCATTGCACTTTGATGTGGAAATTAGTTATATAGCAAGTAAAAATGGAGGGTTTGTTAATCTCCTTACTGTAGAAAACAGAACATGAGTGTGTGTTACTACAGTTTGTGATGATTTCAGAAAATACTTTTTTTCTTGTTCTATGCAAAGTCAGGTTAAACACATTGAGCTTTTCTTTGTAATTCTCATAATGTGTTTGGAGCTTTGATTTGCGCCATTTCGTTTTGGCTCTCCGGCACTCTCTTTTCTGTGCCCAGACAGAGTATTTACATCATGATAGTGCCTTATGCCTACTTTTAACCAGTCTAACCTTGACAGGAGCAATGGTGTCCAAGACTTTTACAACACTTGATGTATATGAGTTCAACAGATCATCAACATTAGAAAACAGGGTGTTTTCAAACCTAATAATTTCCACAAATTGTGTCTCTATGCAATCTTTTATGAGTCTTACCCTAAGAACAGCAAAGCCAACTGCTGGTTTGGGTCTAAAAAATATACAAATTATATGATAAAGAAGCATCGATAAAACTGATGTTCGAAATAGCAAGACCGTAAGTAATGATCAAATCAAGAATGTGGTCTCTGCTGTGGGTGGGCTCATTTCCATGCTGAGTTGAACCAAAATGGACGGTACTGTGTCCTTTGGAATGTCTGTCATTGGATTCTTCTAAATTGAAATTTAAAGGTCCGCTAAAAAGTGTAGATATTTCCACTTTATCAACACTCAAATAATTTATAAAAGTATTTTCCTCAGGATTTGTTGATAAACTCCCATTCATCCATCATTGTGTTCGTCACACTACACAAGAGAATATGGAGGGGGACGACAGAGCTCGCCCAAATGCAACAGCATAAACAAGATAGATGTGGATAGAATAGAGGAAAAAGTACAGAACCATGGCAATATACAGTAAAGGAAAAACAAAGAAGAAAATCAGATGTGTGATAGCCATCATAATGCCTTTACATGACATTACTTTGCACACACACACAAAACTTTGACTATTACAGGGGAAAACAGGAACATAACGTGACAATACGTTAATGGAAGCTGTATATGTAGCATTACCTTCAATTTAGTGATCAAAAGTTTTGTAGCTCCAGGTGGGTTTTGATTCAGTGGAAATAGGCCCAAATAGCTCTTTTGATGCAAAAGGTTGCTGATCCCTGGTTTATACTGATAGCAATCCCCTGACAGACATGATGAGCACCGCAAGGCTTAATGGCCACCGCTGGGTAGGGCAGTGAGCAGACTTGCACTTTGAAAAAACATACAAGCCAGGAAAACGTATTACAGACGCAGAAGCCCTTGTTCACTGTCCCCTGGATATCAACACCTACATGACTCAGTGCTCATCAAGACTGTCAGAAGGGGTAGTGTGCACCACATGGGAAAGTAGTAGGTCAGCCCAAGAAGGATAGGATAGGATATTGCAAACTCATTGCACTTTGATGTGGAAATTAGTTATATAGCAAGTAAAAATGGAGGGTTTGTTAATCTCCTTACTGTAGAAAACAGAACATGAGTGTGTGTTACTACAGTTTGTGATGATTTCAGAAAATACTTTTTTTCTTGTTCTATGCAAAGTCAGGTTAAACACATTGAGCTTTTCTTTGTAATTCTCATAATGTGTTTGGAGCTTTGATTTGCGCCATTTCGTTTTGGCTCTCCGGCACTCTCTTTTCTGTGCCCAGACAGAGTATTTACATCATGATAGTGCCTTATGCCTACTTTTAACCAGTCTAACCTTGACAGGAGCAATGGTGTCCAAGACTTTTACAACACTTGATGTATATGAGTTCAACAGATCATCAACATTAGAAAACAGGGTGTTTTCAAACCTAATAATTTCCAGAGTGTCACAAAACTTTTAACAATAATCAACCATAGTGAGCTTGCAAATGACCAAAGGAAGGATCCAGTCGTTGGAAAAATGTTGCCACTGAAGGAGGACAACGTAGAAATTACGGAAGACAGACATAAAACATTGGACAATTCCACAAGTAAACTTTAGTGTCTGTGTGGTGAGTGATCTCCTTTACCGTAAAACGCCAGGTCGGAAACAACATGTCTTGCCTCCCACCTGTAAACAGACACCCCACACTTACCTGCATGACTAGATGGAACATGACATGGTGGAAAGAGTCCTACATCTTGCAAGAGAATGTTTCTACTGGCCTTTTATGACGGGGACATTGGAGAATACATTACCAAGAAATGCCAATGCACCATTCAGAAAAAGCCCACCTTGTACGACAAAGCACCAAGGAGCAGTCTCACATCATATTCACCATTTGAACTCGTCTGGATAGACTTTCTTCACTTTGGGACCAGCCGTGGTGGCTATAAATATGTCGTGGTTCTTATGGATCATTTTGCCCAAGACTACTCCAACAAAACCAAGTCCGGCAAAACTGCTGCTGATGCGATTTTTAATGAATTGTAACAACCGGGTCGCATCATGGTGCGGAGTTCGTTCTCCCAGGAATGCAGATGGGCTTCGGACACAGAAAAACGTAAGAACAAATGATTTATTTAGAAATAAATCAGACTTTAACAAAGAAAAATATGCTCATAGCACTTAAGGCAAAACAAATAAAAGAGCTAGCACGAGAGCTAGAAGATAAAGAGCCTAGCGTGGAAGCTAGCAGGTAGCGAGCAGGAAACAGATGTTGTCACTTGTTGTATAAAAACAAACTAAGAGGCCAGGCCGAGTGAGGCCAGAGCAAGGACTAAATAGCCCTCTGATTAGTGCACAGGCAACAGGTGCGCGTCCCGAGAATTAACCAGAGGCAGATGAATGTAATTTGCCGTCATGGCAACTGAGACAAACAAAATCAAGAGGTGCTGAAAACACAAGTGACTTAGACAACGTAAACAGAATTCGATCCGCGTAGCGGATCATAACAGAATTTGTGCCATAATTCAGATACCATTCTAAGCTCCACCATGATCAAGGTCGGGAGTTTAAAAGATTTTTTTTTTTTTCGCAACTTAAGCCGCTCTCTGGAGTGAGCCATTCCAGGACCTCCCCTTACCACCCTCAAGGGTACCTCGTGGAGAGATTTAATCTGACTTTACGCTAGCTGCTTTGAAACCGCTAGTGAAAAGGAACTAGAAAATTGGAAGGACCAGTGGCTTCATGTTGTCCAACTGTTTAATTCTGCCATGCATGAGTTCACAGGTTATTCCCCACATTACTTGTTATACGGCCACCGCCCACGCCTTTCCGTTGATGTCCTCTTCGGGTTATCAATCAATCAATCAATCAATGTTTATTTATATAGTCCTAAATCACTCAAAGGGCTGCACAAACCACAACACAAACCACAACGAGATCCTTGGTAGAGCCCAGAAGAAGAGAAAATCACAGCAAAAAGATTTGTAGAAAAATGACAGAAGCATGCACAATTGCATGTTCAAACAGCCAACAGTTGAGTGCCAAAAACAGACATTACTACAACAGACGAATCAGACACGCCACTCTACAGCCAGGAGACAGGGTTCTCGTCCGCAATGTTGTTTAAAGAGGTGGTTCATGCCAAATTAAACAATACTGGGAGAAATCAGTATACATAGTAAGAGAACAGCTTGGCGAAAACCCAGTTTACAAGGTGAGCCCTGAGAAAGGTCGTCCCTTTCGCATTCTCCAATCGGAACTTGTTGCTTCAAGTGAATGATTTACCTGTCGAATCCCCAACCAAAAATATACCTTCAAGGTCACAAAAGAAGAACAAACGCAGAAATGTGACACAAATTTATCAGAGAACAAAGAGACTGACACAAAGAAAGAGATGGAAATATCATATTTACCAGTAAGTAACCAAACCTCCATGAGCAAATTGAAACTGATCTTGAAGAAACAAGTTCTCTAGATTCTGTACATAAAAGGGAAACTGTCACCAAAGAAGGACCAGAAGAAATTAGCCAACTGTTGACGAGACCTACGTTGATAACGAGGAAATGTCTCAGGAGGAGAACGACGCTCAGGAGATCCAAAATAACATCCTACTCACATTAAGGAGGTCCATCAGAGTTAGATGCCCTCGTCAGATATTAACTTACTACTTCCTAGGTCAGCCAACTTTCCAGCCACACCTCACATTTTATGCACACCAGTACCCACAACCTTATTTCCATCTATACCAACCCCCATTTCTGATCTCACCCACTTACATTTCACTGACCTAGCCACGGTTTTTGAATATCCATAGTTTATAGTGTTATATACATATTATAAAAAGTTCACACCATTTGAGAAAGTGGAGAGTGTATTTCTTATATCTATTGATAGTAGGTTTTTGTGGGGGAGTGGTCGTACACTCAAAAATTTTGAAAATAGTTTTGATTTTATTTTAGTCTTGAAACTTGTTTGAGTTAAGTTTAATTTTCTACATTGTTTATGACTCACTGTGTCAGGTTCGAATATGACGTCTATTAAACAAGATAGATAGATAGATAGATAGTACTTTATTGATTCCTTCAGGAGAGTTCCTTCAGGAAAATTAAAATTCCAGCAGCAGTGTACAGAGTTGAGATCAATTTAAAAAAAAGTAAAAAGTAAATAATGGGGGTTTAAAAGGAAACAAAATAGAGAAATATTACAAAAAGAATAAAAACAATGGGAATAATAATATAACAGTAAAATAAGAATATAACAAGACAGAGTAGGCAGTAGTGACCATGTTATGAAAACAAGACAAATACAATACAATACAAGACAAAAGGCAAAGAATCGCTGTGTACATACATCTACTGATGCCTCTGGACACATCTTCAGTGATGTGCCTGGAATCATCGGGTGTTTCGGGTCTTTCAACATCATACACCCTCCTCCAGGTGACCCAGCAGGGGCTGATCAGACCCCAGCTTGTGTCCAGATGGCTAGCTAGCTACCATGACTCCATGGCTCTCCCCTTTTGAGCCACAGCCATCTTGAGGCCCTCTCTGCCGCATCGGTGGTACTGCGGATGGCTCTCCTCCTTCTCTCTCCCTCGATGCCCAAAGTGCTGAAAGCTCTGGTCAAGGAGCGGGCTGCAAAACCCCTGCATCGTACCTCAACTGTGAGGCACCTCACTCTCCAGCCAGCCTGCTGACAGTCACTGACCAGTCCCGCGTACTTGGAGAGCTTCCTCTCAAAGGCTTCTTCCAGGCGGTCTTCCCATGGGACGGTCAGCTCCAGCAGCACTACCTGCTTGGTGGACTCAGACACGAGGACAATGTCTGGTCGCAGGGTGGTGACTGCAATGTGGCTGGGGAACTTCAGCTGATGTTCAAGGTCCACCAACAGCTGCCAGTCTCTTGCAGAGGTTAGAATGCCCGCAGAAGTTCTTCTGGCAGGGGTTGGCTGCTCCCCAGCTCTGACAAAGGCGATGATTTTCTTGGAGAGTCGGAACCGCTTCGCCCACACAAGTCCTGCGCTGATGGTTTCAGCAATGGTCTTAAGGACTTGGTCATGCCTCCAGCGGTACCGACCATCTCCAAGTGCCCTGGTGCAGCAGCTGAGGATGTGTTCCAGGGTTCCTCGCTTGGAACACAATGGGCATGCTGGTGTCTCTGCTATGCCCCATGTGTGCAGGTTAGATGGGCTTGGAAGCACATCGTACACTGCCTGGATGAGGAATTTAATGCGGTGGGGCTCGGCTTTCCACAGCTCGGCCCAGGTCACTTTCCTCTCAACCGCATTCTCCCATCTTGTCCAAGCACCCTGTTGCTTCAATCCCACTGCCTTGCAAGTTCTAATTTCCTCCACTGCAGCTCTCACCTCCTCCTGAACAAGGCAGCGCCCTTCCTTCCCGCTGGTTTTCAATTGGGGAATTGGAAAGGAGCCTAGCCCAGCTCTGCCTCGAGTGACCACTCCCACCAGGCTTCTTTGACGCAGCCTTGCCTCTGCCTCTTGAACTGCATCCTCAGCCCTCCACTTCCTACCAGTCCTCTGTTTGATGTTTGATGTGATCAAACAGAGACAGAACTAAATTTGGACTCAGATCTGAGGTGAGACATCGCCACTGCACTCTCTGTACAGTCCTGCACCATGCTTTGACAAAAAAGGTTTACGTCTCCTCTTTTATTTAGATATTCAATGTTTACGCAACAACACATGTCACAACAGGAATGGGGTGTATGTAAACAGTCAGTGTTTTCGGTCACATTGAAGACTAAAGAAAAAGATGCCTCGGGCTTGGACTCGTCCTGGATTCAGCTTCAGCAGGTCTTTTGAGGACAATAGATAACCCCTTCTGTCTCATTCCAACGTACACAGCGGAATCTTCCAAAGCTTTGCTTGGTGCAACAAAGACAGCTCTCATCTGTTCACTGGAAACTCAGAGAGTGGAAAGTTTTTTGATAATTTACATACAATTTTTCTAACACACTGCATTGTATTTTTTTCCATATAAACTGTGAAAGAAAAAGAACGCTATGTACAGAAGGGTGAGCAGCATTCACAAAGGAGAATTTGTCATGGTAACAGTTGTGCCAGGATTGTTCTCAGGAGAAACGTTCGCCAACATTTCTAACGCAATCTGGACGAAGAACTGAGTGCTCTGTGTCTGACTTGATGCTCTCATTTCATCTGTATCTACAGGTCAGTAATTGGTGTAAATGACTAATTGCATCTCTTAAATCCTTGAAGTACTTACATAATCGTTGGGAATAATTATTCCTGGGGTAAGGGTGTACGATGTTGGTGATGGCAGTTACATGTGCCGTCTCGTGGCCATTGTGAACCTTGTTAGCCATAAACTGTCCAACAGGCCATCCGTTTGAGTTTGACGTGCCATTTTACGGCCTGTTTAGTTAGCCCTCAACTCCGTCTTGTGGGCAGGGCAATTGTATTTTATTTAAACTGATTTAGAATTATATATAATTTAGGCTCCCACACACACATTGTTGTGCAAGTAGATTTTAAAAGAAAACAATGTTATTTTCTAAGTGGTTTAATGTAGATATGGATAAATAATTATTTGAAAATAAACTAATTTTGTGACATGTTTACACAGTGGAATGAATGTTAAAAAGGTAAAGGTAGAGATATTTTTACTTTTAAAAGATTATATGTCCTGTGTGTAATTTCTAATTTGTTATGTGTAAATCCTAAAGCGTAGCAGATCATTTGCTTTTTGAATTGCAGCACAACGGTGCTGTTATTCACCCTATGTCAGTATAACGGAGGCTGTGTACTTATGCCAATTGATGGTGTGTATTTACATGTTTCTATTTTGCAAATGTAAAGCAGTAAGTATTGTACCAAAAGTCTTATTTTCACTAGAGTGAATGTATTTGTTTGATACTATTTGTACTTACCTGTAACTAAGGATTTAAGGGGAATAGAAATAATTTGTATATGTGAATGTTGAATTTAGATAGAGATGCAATCTGTACGAAGACCTGAGTGCTCCGTTTCTGACATGCTGCTCTCATTGTATTTGTATATAGAGACCTTGCGACACATAACGTAAGGTAGATACAATCTGACAGAGGTGGGACCAAGTCATTGTTTTGCAAGTCACAAGTAAGTCTCAAGTATTTTCCCTCAAGTCTCGAGTCAAGTCCCAAGTAAAGACAGGCAAGTCCCGAGTCAAGTCCAAAGTCAATACTGGGATGTCTCAAGTCAAGTCCCAAGTCCTGCATTTTGAGTTTCGAGTCATTTCAAGTATTTTTAACCACAGACTAATATATGTACACAGATTGTGTATGCTTTTTTTAATTTTCCTGAAGGAACTCTCCTGAAGGAATCAATAAAGTACTTTCTATCTATCTATCTATTTTAAAACGCTGTATGTATTTATTATTAAAAAAAAAACAGTAATGACATTGCACTTCGTAATATCACTATTAACCAGTTATTCTAAAAATTTAACTCATTCCTTTACAGAATGAACACATTTCAAAAAACAAGTGCAACTGTACTTTTTTCCACAAAAGTGTTAACATTGTATTTCCATGGAATATTGCATTGTAACTAGTTCCACAGCAGTTTCTATCCTGTTCTTACCTTATCTCATTGATCTCATCTCACACTATATATGTGTTTATGTGTGCGTACACATAAAAAACATAACAAATACATGAACATAACAATGAACAGTGCTGTACTTTTTAGATGTCAGGCCTCTATGGAATATGTACACATATTCTTAATATAGTATACATTTTAACTGACCTTTATTTGACTATGTTTGTCTTTTTGTAGGTGGCTAAAATATGCGGTGCTGCTGACCACCGTCTAACGTTACGTTACTGTTTGTGATACATTCACTAACGTAACGTTATGTGTAGGTACCTAATGCAACCCTGCTTAAAAAAATCACTTGACAAAAAGTATGAATAAGGTAGCAAACTGCAGTGGACGCAACACATTGCCGTGTTTGCAATGACGTCATAACCATAGACATCTTATAAGTAGACGCAGAATTGGCTGCTGTGACGCAAGCAATTTGGCCGCCATCTTGAAGTGGTGATGAGGAGCCAGCAAGCAGCCTAAACTGACAGTTGACAGGTAGAAAACAAAGATGCTGGGCTGGTATTCAGCGTTTTCCTGCTCAAATGAGCGGACTGTGGAAAATAGGAATTGGGGGATTACTTTTCACAAGTAAGATTTAACATTAACATACTATCGGTTGTATTTTGTGAAAAGAATATTACCACAGAGTTAAGCAGGAGCAAAGAACTACAATATTTGTATGTGAAAATCACAAAGAAATCTTCTGGGGGAGGATGACCCCCCTACAGGTATGTGGTTTAAAAACTTTCAGGCCCACCTAAAACAAAATTCACCAGCCGCTACTGATTATGATGCATTCTCATTTTATTGTAACCACAGATAAGTCTTCAAGTAACAATATTCAAATACTAACTTTGTTGGGTAAGACATAATTTGGTGGTATTCTGAATCCAGTGAAACAAATTGGTGGTTTTAGCTGAAATAAAGACTTTCAGGTGTTTATATATGTATTTGGCAAACACTTTTATCCAAAGCAACATACATGAAAAATACATACAAAACAATCACTGTAAACATGATCATTTAAGGGAAGAATGTAATAGAAAATATCAATACAAAGTGTCAAGACAGAATAAACTATCTGCTGTTGCAGCAACAGAGTATAAATCTATAACAGTGGTTCTCAACCTTTTTTCAGTGATCTACCCCCTGTGAACATTTTTTTAATTCAAGTACCCCCTAATCAGAGCAAAGCATTTTTGGTTGAAAAAAGAGATAAAGAAGTAAAATACAGCACTATGTCATCAGTTTCTGATTTATTAAATTGTATAACAGTGCAAAATATTGCTCATTTGTAGTGGTCTTTCTTGAATTATTTAAAAAAAAAGATGTAAAAATAACTAAAAACTTGTTGAAAATAAACAAGTGATTCAATTTTAAATAAAGATTTCTACACATAAAAGTATTCAATTTAAAGTGCCCTCTTTGGGGATTGTAATGGAGATCCATCTGGATTCATGAACTTAATTCTAAACATTTCTTCACAAAAAAAAAAACTTTAACATCAATATTTATGGAACATGTCTACAAAAAATCTAGCTGTCAACACTGTTGCATTTCTTTTCACAGTTTATGAACTTACATTCATATTTTGTTGAAGTATTATTCAGTAAATATATTTATAAAGGATTTTGAATTGTTGCTATTTTTAGAATATTTAAAAAATATATCATGTAAATACCCCTTGGCATACCTTGAAGTACCCCCATTTGAGAACCACTGGTCTATAGGTCCGTAAGATATATAGATATCTAATGTATTCATACATTGTTTATGTAGGATATACGCATGTATATATAACCTAATCATATTGTTTCTTTAACTTAAAAATAGCTGACTGTTTTTCCCCCCCCTTCTCTGGGATTATAATCCCAGTTTTGATCTCGGACGTGTGGTCACTTATAGCACATAAGAATATTCTATTACTGTTAAGCAAATTATGAACACGTCAAGACATGTGTCCTTTATCATAGTTACACGTATGACAAAAAGCGCGTGAGTATCAGTGGTATTCAGTGAGGTAAAATGAATTAAATGTGCTGACAGTTAATTGCTCCTGCCAAAGGAATTGCCCTGAGTGGAGCGAAACACCACTCCAAGATGGCGGCCCCGCGTCACGTCAGCAGCAACAGGCAGTAGCGCTCGATGCTGCGTCTACTTATAAGATGTCTATGGTTCTAACGTTAGCAGTGAGTTTACAGCCTCACTGATTTAACTACACAACAAATAAAAGTTACGTTACTCAGCCAATAAACGTTAGCTTACATTCAAAACGTACTCTTCTTTGTGCATCTTGAAATGTCGAACGAAGTTGGAAGTTGTTGCATCTCCGTCTGTAATCTTCCAACCGCATGATTTGCATACGGCAATTCTTGTTTTGTTGACCAAGTCGTAGTTTTAATACCCGAACGAAACACTTTATGGCATAATTTTCCTTACTTATTCTTCTGTTGTTTGAGAGCATTTCTGCTTGGTTTTCCTGCAATTTGATTGGATGAATGCTGTGTGACGAAAATAACGTGGATGTAATTTGATTGGGTGTTGTACTGACAGGTAGCGCACAGGCTGTCATCGCACACATGTTGACAGACACGCGTACACAATAGAAGATACGGAGCGCTCCTGAATAACTTTTTAATCGTTGGGTTTTGGGGAAAGTTGCAAGTCATGTCAAGTCAAAGAGCTCAAGTCCAAGTCAAGTCCCAAGTCGTTGATGTTAAAGTCAAAGTCGAGTTGCAAGTCTTTTTACATTTTGTCAAGTCGAGTCTAAAGTCATCAAATTCATTACTCGAGTCTGACTCGAGTCCAAGTCATGTGACTCGAGTCCACACCTCTGCAATCTGATTCATGTAGGATTACCATCAGTGGAAATTATTAGTCTTAATGATACATGATTATTATGAATATGAATTTATGATGATGATGATTATTATTATTATTAATGCATCTACTTTCTTTAAAAACTGGTCAGGCATCTGTTTTGAACCTCAATCGAAGTATCTTGAACGCACCACAGTTACAGTATGTGCTATGAGATGTAAAAGTGAAACTGACATAACTTTGTCCATTGCTGCCAGAAATGGATTCATCATATGTTTACCTTTCATCTACCACCTCATTTTGGCTCCCAAAATATTGGCACTGTGTGTTAGTGCCTAAAAGTGACCTTTGATTACATTATTGGCATCTAAGTAGTGTAAACAGTGTGTTCCATGCTGGATTTGCCACTATCGGAAGGAATTGGACATTTTGTTTAATATCAAGGGCGTGTAGTTTAAGAATCATATTTCCTCATTTTGAAATCTAATTATCAACCTATTTATTGAACTTTGACAACCAAAGCGATTGTATTAAAAATTTGATGACAATTTTTTTAAGTGACGGTTTAAAAAAAACAAAAAAAAAACATCTTCAAATCTTTGCAAAAGCCCATGCCATGATCATGTGGTCCCCCAAGGCGTTGTGGCCCCAAACGACCACATCGAGGGCCTGATCTATTAGTACTAAAACATGTGCAAAATTTATGGCGCAAGCAAAACTGATCTACTAAACATGTGTACAGAGGATTCTAAGCGTGTGCACAGAGGATTTAGTCTCTTTAGCGAGCAGAATAAGGAGTGCAATCCATTTATCGTGTCTGTCGTCACATCCATCCATCCATTTCCTACCGGGAGAAGAGAGTGGAGAGCTAGCAACAGGCTTAATTTGAGAAACATGGACCACAGGATGTCGTTTGACCGAGGGGGGTAGAGAGTCTTACTGCCACTGGATTCATTATGGCCTCTATAGTGTATGGACCCACAAATCAGGGTGCGAGTTTATGGGATGGTACTTCGAGATGAAGATCTTTGGCCCGTAGTAGAACTTGTTGACCAGGAGAGTATGAGGAGGCCGGAATGCGTCGTTGGTTAGCACTGCGGTACATCCTCTCTGAATCAATCAATCAATTAATCAATGTATTTTATTTCGGCAATCTTCACATAAAACAAAGAACAACAACAAGAAAAGAAAAAAAAAACAAAAAACACTCATTTGAGCAATGATTGAGCCGAAAGGGTGTAGGTTGAAGCAACGCTTATATAAACCTACCCCATCACAACAAGAACAAGGTTCAAAATATATAAAATCTAAAACATGCTTCACTTATATTACTTTTTTTTTAAACAATATACAAGCAACATATATGTAGCACACGTCTCATATACACAGTTTAACATTTAAATCAAACACATACATTTGTACACTTATATATATATATATATATATTTATATATTATATATACACAATTCATTTAAATTCCATATAAAGTGGTAATATATACATTTTAATATAACCTATATGTATAATTATGAAATCATAAATTGTATTTATATACATATATATTATTGTCTTTCTAAAACAATGTTTGCTCTTCTTTCTTATATTTACTAATGATAAATGATTTAAAAAGCTTTTTAAACTGGTCTATGTTGGTGCTGTGTTTTATTTCATCCTTTAAACAGTTCCATATTTTAACCCCTGCTATTGTTATACTCATTCGTTTCTGCGTTGTTCTACAATATTGGATCTTAAAAAGTAGTTCTCCTCTTAAATTATAATTCCCTTCTCTTTGTAAAAATCTTCTCTGTAACCCTGTTGGAAGTAAATCTTTACTTGCTTTATAAATCATTTGGGCAGTCTTGAGTTGGATGAGATCTGGTAGTTTAAATCAAATGTTTTTATAAATAATCCATTAGTGTGTTCTCGGGGTCCTGTGTTATGTATCAGTCTGATGAAGACTTAAGCAATGAGGCCCGAGCGGCCTTCCAGACTTGATGGCATCTCTTTATGTGTTTACGGGAAGAAGAAACAGCAGCTTCCATCTCCTGTTAAGGAAACATAGGTGGCTGGTAAGCTAAAGAACACTCAAATGGTGACAACCCGGTAGCTGAACTCTTCAAGGAATTATAAGCAAACTCGACCCAGGCCAGAAACTTGCTCCACGAGGATGGTTGTTTGGCGGATATGCAACATATCATGGTTTTGAAACTTTGGTTGGCTCTTTCTGCTTGACCGTTACTTTGAGGATGGTAACCAGAGGTAAGACTGAGCGTGGCCCCAATTCCCTTACAAAAGTTCTGCCACACCCGGGATGTGAACTGAGGGCCACGGTCCGAGACGATGTTCACAGAAATGCCATGTTGTCTGACTATGTGGTTAGTGAGGAGATCAGCAGTCTCGGAAAAAGATGGAAGTTTTGGTAAAGGAATGAAGTGTGCGGCTTTAGAAAAACGGTCAATTATGGTTAGTATTGTGGTGTTACCTTGGGAAGGGGGAAAACCAGTAATGAAGTCCAGAGAAATGTGTGACCAAGGACGACCGGGGACCGGAAGAGGACACAGCAGTCCTAACGGCGGTCTGTGGGACGGTTTATAACGGCCACAAGTACTACATGCGGCGATGAACTCACGGGTATCCTTGGCCATGGATGGCCACCAGAACTGCCGGCGGATGAAAGAAAGGGTACATTGAAATCCCGGATGGCAGGTGAAGACACTGGAATGCCCCCAGTCCAGAACTCGAGGTCGTAGTTCGCGTGGAACAAAGAGTCTGTTGGGAGGTCCCCCCTAACCTTCAGGGCATCCTTGACCAAACCCTCAACTTCCCATGTGACCAGGCCAATAATTCTAGAGGGAGGAAGGATTGTCTCCTCTGGGGTGTCGCAGGTGGTCTCTTCCGAGAACTGACGGGAGAGGGCATCAGCCTTGGTATTTCGTGAGCCAGGTCTGTAAGAGAGAATGTACTCTAAATGACAAAAACCTTGGGACTAGCTGGCCTTGGGAGAGGACTGCCCCAATACCGGAATCGGATGCGTCTACCTCAACGATGAATGGGCAGTCTGGGTCTGTATACACGAGGATGGGTGAGGAAACGAAACTCCTCTTAAGGCTCCAAAATGCCATACCTGCTTCTCGACTCCACTGAAAAAGTATGCTGGTAGAGGTAAGTGCATGAAGGTGTGCCGCCAACTTACTAAAGTCTTTGATGAAGCGTCTGTAGAATCCGGCAAACCCCAGGAATCGTCGCAGCTCAGTCTGGGTTGTGGGTTCAGGCCATTCTACCACCGCCTTCACCTTCTTGTGGTCATCCTTGATATGTCCTTTCTCAATAAAAAAAAACCAGGAAATCAACAATTGAGAAATGAAACTCACATTTTTTAGCCTTGACGAAGAGACGGTTCTCCAGTAAGCGTTGTAGGATGAGACGGACGTGTTCTTGATGTTCCAGAGGGTCCTTGGAGAAAATCAGAATGTCGTCCAGGTAAACAACTACAAAACGGTCTATCATGTCTCTGAGGATGTCATTAACGAGGGCCTGGAAAACTGCGGGAGCATTGGTCAGTCCAAAAGGCATTACCCTATATTCAAAATGACCCAGGTGAGTATTGAATGCAGTTTTCCATTCGTCTCCCTCTCTGATGCGTACCAGATGATAGGCGTTGCGTAGATCTAGTTTATAGAAGATGGTGCCATGGGTGAGCGGTTTGAAAGATGAATTGAGCAGGGGTAATGGATATTTATTCTTAATAATGATGCAGTTGAGTTGACCGTAATCGATACGTGGCCAGAGGGATCCATTCTTTTTGCTGACAAAAAAATACATAGCGGAAAATGGGGACTTGGATGGTCTGATTATTCCCGAGGCCAGAGACTCCGAAATGTAGTCCCTCATAGCTTGCTTCTCAGGAAGGGACAGGTTATATAGACGGCTGGACGGGAGGACTGCATTGGGGATGAGGTCGATAGCGCAGTCGTATGGTCTGTGAGGAGGAAGTGACATAGCTTGATCCTTGCTGAACACTGCGGCCAGGTCATGATATATTTCTGGGACTTGGGAAAGATCAACCGGGGGTGAAACTGATCTAGGTTTTTCAGGGGGTACCACTACCGAACGGAGACAGTTAGCATGGCAGTGGTTACTCCATGCCAGAATCTTGCCAGTAGACCAGGAAATATGAGGGTCATGTTGACTCAGCAGAGATCGGCCGAGGACGAGAGGGCCGACCGGGGCGTTCAGAACCCAGAAACGAATGGTCTCAGAATGATTACCAGAAAGGGTAAGTGACACGGGTTTGGTGTGATGGTTGATAGGTCCTAAAGGGTGGCCATCTAAAGAAACAAAATTTCTCAAGAAACAAATGTCTCAAGGGGAATTAAAGGGATTCCAGTTTCCTTGGCATACCTCAGATCAATGAAACTCTCGTCGGCCCCGGAGTCCAAATAGGCGTCCACCGAAAGTGTCCTATCCTCCCAAGTCAGGGTTGCAGGGAAAAGAATACTCGGATCCTTCCTGGAAAGAGTTGTGGGGATTGTAGTGTGGCTCACCAGAATCCTTTCAACTGGTGAGACCGACCCTTTTGGTCTAAAGGGGCAGTTGCGGATATGATGGTCCGCCAGACCACAATATGGGCATAGATGGTGTTGGAACCTCCGCTCTCGTTCCTTAAAAGTGAGTTGGGATCTGTCAATCTGCATCGGTTCTGGTGGATGGATAGGAGCTGAATTAACTGTGCTTGTCTGCCTCGTGAGGGTTCGGCTGGCCAGGCGAGGAGGTCTTGCCACAGCAATGCTGCAAAGGTCCTCTTCTCTCTCAGCTTCACGTTCAGAAAGTCGCTGATCAAAAAGAAGATGGCCTGTCTCGAAACAATCCATCCTTAATCTTCTCATTAAGACCTCTCCTGTAAGCGCTCAGAAGAGCTCGGTCATCCCATTCACTCTCGACCGCCAAAGTGCGGAACTTCAGAGTGTAATTGGCCGCAGATTGGGAATCTTGTCGGAGGGAATTAAGTCTTGAGGCCGCGTCCCTACCATCAGCAGGGTGATCAAAAACGGCCAAAAATTCTTTGCGAAATGCTGCATGATTAGAATTAAACCCCAAAGTCTTGCTAAGGGCAGAAGTGGCCCACTTAAGAGCAGGTCCTGAAAATAGGGAAAACATAAAGGCTATTTAGGCCCCATCGTCTGCATAGCGAGACGGTTGGTGTTGAAAAATAAACTCGCTTTGAACCAGGAAGCCACGACAAAGTTCAAAATCTCCCTCAAAAATTCGACTAGCTATCTTGGGTTCACGGAGGGAGGATGGTCCTCCAATGACTAGTGTCTCTGATGTGCTCAAAACGGGCATGGGAGGTGTCACCTGGCCGGGACTGTGATTGTCTAGTCTTGACAACAGGTCCGCGAAAGAGACGTCCAGTTTGTCCTCCAGGGTGGAAAATCTGAACTGATGTTGTCGAAAGACAGACTGGATGACAGACAGGTCTGTAGGTGGGGGAGTTCGGGTCAGAGGACCGGCTGGGGATCTTGTTGTGTCGTCTGGTTCCATCTTGGTCGGAACGTACTGTTAAGACTGGTACGGGGGAAAGAGGCGACACAACAGCAGAAGCTCAAACTCAATATATTTATTGAGTAAGCCCTGCGATGAGGTGGCGACTTGTCCAGGGTGTACCCTGCCTTCCGCCCGATTGTAGCTGAGATAGGCGCCAGCGCCCCCCGCGACCCCGAAAGGGAATAAGCGGTAGAAAATGGATGGATGGATGGATGGAGTGTTTGATGAATACCTAGGGTGTGTATGCTACTATGTGTTTGAATGTAAAACTATGCGCGGGAATTAACATATGTAAATACTGTAGGAGGTGTTGTAGTGTGAGTTGAATGGTGGCGTCCAAATCAAGAGGGAAGAGGCAAGGAAGTCCGGGGTCCAAGCGTGGTCATTGGATTAGGGAAAGCAATCTGGGTCCAGGAGGGAAAACAGCAGCGGAGGAACGAAGCAGAAGCTGCATACATGGGGCTGTGGGGAAGAGGAGAGGTGACAAAGGATCAGGACGAGACACGAGGCAAACAAGCAAACGAGAGAGAGCGTAGGTGGGAGTCAGAGACGTGAGGCTTACTGGAGACAGAGCGACGTTCCGACGAGGCTTCTTATCCTGTCGTCTGTAATCACTGCCAGGTGCGTTGATAGAAGATTGCCGACAGCTGCGGCGGCGCGTGGGCGCGGTGTGCGCAGCGAGTTGGGGGGGCGTGTCTGGAGAAGCTCACAGAGGAGCAACTAGGAGCTTCTGTAGAAGAGTGAGAAACTGACTGCGCTTGCGCCGTACCAACGCCCACAATACTGGGAGGAGAAGATGCAAAGACAATTATTCTGCATGCGCAGTTTGATTTATCGAGAACAAAACTCAACTGTTGTGCGTCTTTATTTCGCTCAATTAAAAAGTACATGCCAACTCTTTATTTCGCTCAATTAAATAGTACATGCCAACCGACACAGTTACGCACACAGCTGTGAGAAAGGAGGTGATTGTAGAGAAATTCCATCCTTGTCAACATATTAAATATGGACTGTCAGAAATAAAAAATGTTAGACATATTGTGTATTCAGCAATACAATCGTTTAATTTTGCAGCTGCTGGATGACTTAAAGGGGAGGGGGGGGCGCAAAAAAAAAAGTGATTTTCATTGTGCCTGCACCGCAAGACTGATTCTAGAATACCAATAATAAGGGTGCACTACTGCTTGTTTCAAAACAGAGCAAAACACGACAGGAAGTAAAATGGTAATATAAATGTACAGTAAATTAGTGCCTCCATGGTCAAAGCCGCATATAGTACACACAACAACCTCATTTATCGTAAATAAGGTGGTCTGCACCACTTTTAAATTGCACACACAGTCTAAGTATATCACGCACAACACGGCCCACTAATAGTACACACAATTTTATAGTTGTTTTATAGGTATTTGGATCTTAGTAGAGCAGGCCCAGAATGTTTATGCGGGCGGTCCTGCATAGCGAGGTGCGTTCACATGTGAGGCACATAACAGGCAGTGTGTGGAGACTGAAACATGGATCGTAGGACTGTTGTGTCACACAAACAAGCTGTGCTTCCCGCTGCTGCAAGAGCACGCATAAGCTCCGCTGCAAACACCAGAGACTCCCAAGCACTCATCAAGCGGACCACGCCCACTCTCCGCCGCAGCCGGCAGAAGTCCACACCTGACGTTAATGAAGGAGGGCAGTATAAAGAAGTCAGAACGTAAACTACTCTTTGTAAGCTGCATGTCTCTGACTACCTCCTTCCATCCATCCATTTTCTACCGCTTATTCCCTTTCGGCGTCGCGGGGGGCGCTGGCGCCTATCTCAGCTACAATCGGGCGGAAGGCAGGGTACACCCTGGACAAGTCGCCACTTCATCGCAGGGCCAACACAGATAGACAGACAACATTCACACTCACATTCACACACTAGGGCCAATTTAGTGTTGCCAATCAACCTATCCCCAGGTGCATGTCTTTGGAGGTGGGAGGAAGCCGGAGTACCCGGAGGGAACCCACGCATTCACGGGGAGAACATGCAAACTCCACACAGAAAGATCCCGAGCCTGGATTTGAACCCAGGACTGCAGGAACTTCGTATTGTGAGGCAGACGCACTAACCCCTCTGCCACCGTGAAGCCCTCTGACTACCTCCTGATCTAGCTCATTTGCCTATTTCCGTGTGCCCCTTGTATTTCCCTGATCCCTGTTTCTCCTGCTCTTCCCACAGTTTCGTGTTACCACCGCTGTTTCCCTCCTGGACCCATTTTGCCTTACCGGATCCTCGACCTCGTTTCTGGACTTTGGACCCGCTCTCCTGGCTCTGATCCCACCTGGACTTTGGACTTCCTCCTGCTTATTCCCTTCCGGATTTGGACGCCATTCATTCAACACGCACCTCAACAAACCCTCAAGGTATTCCTATATGATAATTCAACACATAGCCACTCATGCAAACACATAGTAGCATACACACTTCACACAATCATCAAAGTTTCAATAAATCTGTTGAACTGTGCACTTAAGGTGTGACTTTAAGGTTTTACTACTTACGTATAAAATACTACACGGTCTAGCTCCATCCTATCTTGCCGATTGTATTGTACCATATGTCCCGGCAAGAAATCTGCGTTCAAAGGACTCCGACTTATTAGTGATTCCCAAAGCCCAAAAAAAGTCTGCGGGCAATAGAGCGTTTTCCATTCGGGCTCCAGTACTCTGGAATGCCCTCCCAGTAAAAGTTTGAGATGCCACCTCAGTAGAAGCATTTAAGTCTCACCTTAAAACTCATTTGTATACTCTAGCCTTCAAATAGACTCCCTTTTTAGACCTGTTGATCTGCTGTTTCTTTTCTTTTTCTCCTATGTCCCACTCTCCCTTGTGGAGGGGGTCCGGTCCGATGGCCATGGATGAAGTACTGGCTGTCCAGAGTCGGGACCCAGGATGGACCGCTCGTCCAGAGTCGGGACCCAGGATGGACCGCTCACCTGTGTATCGGCTGGGGACATCTCTGCGCTGCTGATTCGCCTCTGCTTAGGATGGTTTCCTGCTGGCTCCGCAGTAGACGGGACTCTCGCTGCTGTGTTGGATCCGCTTTGGACTGGACTCTCGCGGCTGTGTTGGATCCACTATGGATTATTGTCACCGACGTCCCACTGGGTCATCATTGTCACCGAAGTCCCACTGGGTGTGAGTTTTCCTTGCCCTTATGTGGGCCTAACGAGAATGTCGTAGTGGTTTGTGCAGCCCTTTGAGACACTAGTGATTTAGGGCTATATAAGTGAACATTGATGGATTGATTGATTGAACATGACATCCCTTTGCTCTGCCGTCTCCTTTCCCAGTAGAAACCTAACAAGGGCTTCTAAAATGAAATCCATCCCCTCCTTCCTCACTGTGCCCTATTGCCAAAAACACTTGCCGACAAGGTAAAGTTTATTTTATTTATTTATTTATTTTTTATATATACTTTGCATTAATATTTTTGGTTAATTAATATGTTTCTTAGTAGCACGGTGGGCAGAGATCAGTCCCGGTGCCTTACAATTAGAAGGTCCTGGGTTCGATCCCCGGGCTCGGGATCGTTGCGTGAAGTTTGCATGTTCTCCCCGTGACTGCGTGTGTTCCCTCCTCGTACTCCGGCTTCTTCTCACATCCAAAGACATGCACCTGGGGATAGGTTGATAGGCAACACTAAATTGGCCCTAGTGTGTGAATGTGAGTGTGAATGTTGTCTGTCTATCTGTGTTGGCCCTGTGATGAGGTGGCGACTTGTCCAGGAGGTACCCCGCCTTCCATCAAATCCAGCTGGGATAGGCTTCAGCCAACCCTGCGACCCCGAGAGGGACAAACGATAGAAATCGAATGGTTGAATATTATGTTTCTGTGTGATATTGGTTTTATATTGTGTGCAAAACCTACACAGATCACAAACCTCTAAACAAATAGAGACTGTTTGTCAAAGCTGGGACCCATCATCTACAGTATAATCACAATATTTGTTATGGGAAAACCTGTTCCTAAATCCAAACTTTTCCAATTGGGAACCTACATCATGAATCAATTAAGTTGGTAATTGGAGGTTCCGCTACATCTTCTCCTTCTCCTGAAGGCAGCTGGGATAGACATCAGCTCGCTTATGACCCTAATAAGCACAAGAAATGCAGAACATTTTCATTTCCGATATCTGTGTTTATCCCATGTCTGTGTTGACATTAACTCAAAACTAGAAACAACTTACTTGTGTACACACCCAAAATTAGTTGCTCCGGGAATTTAAGATTTCATGGTCGTGCCAATTTACGCAAATTTAACCAACCCCTGCAAATCTGTGAACTTACCACTCACTCCAAATTCCCAAATCCTTAAATCTTAAATTTGTTTTATGTGAAGATTAAACAAACAAAAAATTGTTAGAATATGTCAGTATGTACACAACAATATCAATAGCTCAGTCCTACTTCCTGTTCTTGTCTATGTCGTTATGTCTTCTGGATAATGTAGTATATACATTTACTTCTTGTGTATAGTTATACATGTGTGTATAACTAAGAGATTTTTTTGGGGGGCACAGTAGCCTAATTTCAAGAAGAAAAGATAACTTGAAAAAAAGGGGAATAAATAATAAATAAAATTAAATAAGACAATATTAACAAAAAAAAAAGCGATAAATGGGTTATACTTGGGCCCTGCGATGAGGTGGCGACTTGTCCAGGGTGAACCCCGCCTTCCGCCCAAATGTAGCTGAGATAGGCGCCAGCGCCCCCCGCAACCCTAAAATTGGAATAAGCGGTAGAAAATGGATGGATGGGGTTATACTTGAATAACGCTTATCTACCTTCAAGGTACTCAAAGCGCTTTGACACTACTTCTACATTCACTCATTCACACACTGATGATGGGTGCTGCTACGTAAGACCCTAACCACAACCAATCAGGAGCAAGGGTGAAGTGTCTTACTCAAGGACACAATAGACATGACAAGGTTGGTAGAAGGTGGGGATTGAACCAGGAATCTCCAGGTTGCTGGCACGGCCACTCTTCCAACCGTGCCACGCTGTCCCCAATATATAGCATTGTATAGTATAGTATAGTATAGTATAGTATAATATAGTATAGAGTGGGACAGCTCCATCCATTCATTTTCTCCCGCTTGTCCCGTTCGAGGTCGCTAGAACCTATCTCAGCTGCATTCGGGCAGACGGCGGGGTACACCCTGTACAAGTCTCCACCACATCGCAGGGCCAACACAGATAAACAGACGACATTAACACTCAGAATGGGACAACTCCATCCATCCATCCATCTTCTTCCGCTTATCCGAGGTCGGGTCGCGGGGGCAGCAGCCTAAGCAGGGAAGCCCAGACTTCCCTCTCCCCAGCCACTTCGTCTAGCTCTTCCCGGGGGATCCCGAGGCGTTCCCAGGCCAGCCGGGAGACATAGACTTCCCAACGTGTCCTGGGTCTTCCCCGTGGCCTCCTACTGGTTGGACGTGCCCTAAACACCTCCCTCGGGAGGCGTTCGGGTGGCATCCTGACCAGATGCCCAAACCACCTCATCTGGCTCCTCTCGATGTGAAGGAGCAGCGGCTTTACTTTGAGTTCCTACCGGATGGCAGAGCTTCTCACCCTATCTCTAAGGGAAAGCCCCGCCACACGGCGGAGGAAACTCATTTCGGCCGCTTGTACCCGTGATCTTATCCTTTCGGTCATGACCCAAAGCTCATGACCATAGGTGAGGATGGGAACGTAGATCGACCGGTAAATTGAGAGATTTGCCTTCCGGCTCAGCTCCTTCTTCACCACAACGGATCGATACAAGGTCCGCATTACTGAAGACGCCGCACCGATCCGCCTGTCGATCTCACGATCCACTCTTCCCCCACTCGTGAACAAGACTCCTAGGTACTTGAACTCCTCCACTTGGGGCAGGGTCTCCTCCCCAACCCGGAGATGGCACTCCACCCTTTTCCGGGAGAGAACCATGGACAACTAAAACATAAAATACATTATAAGTAAATAAAACTTGAATATACACTATAAACAAAGAAAGGTGTGGAAATGTTAAGCCGTACAGTAATAAACCAGTATTATCTAATACAATACAGTGAATCCTCTGAATGAATCCTGTGCTTTTAACATTACAGGGAACACTCAAAGCATAAATAACAAATTCCTAACATCACAACTTGATTCAATGTTATTGAAAACAATATGCCTCAAAACATTGCAACTTTCTTAAAAAGTTGCTGCGAATTCAGGCATTTTAGGCTGCTACCTTTACAAATGCATGTAATCCACTGATTACGTATATTTTGCCCGATTCAAAATAAAGCACACTCTATGCATAATTTATGTGCTTGTCCTACCACATGATAATGCCAAAACGAGCCCTTGTGGAATCATAATAATTGTAATTGGGTCACTTGAACCATGAATTATATATGTAAAAATATTAATACACTACATATTGACAAAAATATAGTTAACATGTAGTTAATAAAAAAAATCCTGCATTGCAAGATCAAACATGCCATTTCTGTTGAATGAGACGTATTACTGTATACTCATTTTCAGCCCTGTTAGATTTATTTTACCCCTACAGTATAGTGCAGTAACACCCCATTATCCACACAGAAAGCATTGTAGATTTTTGTAGACCTTTATTGCTCCTTTGCAATTTTTGCATCCTGCAAAATTGGTGTGTATAAATAACGCCACCACCAAGCCTTCCTCCACTTACGCCTCCCGCCAAGATCACTCCACTGTGATTGGTTACACTCCTGAGGACTCCCGAAGGGCTGGCCAGGCCCTTAACCCGGTGCTTGCATCTTTTTAGAAAAGATAAACAAATTAATTTTCCCTCATACTCGAACAAGCATTTTGCAGAGCAATCCAAAACTGCCAGCAAGACTCACTTCCAAATGGATGAAATGTACAATTGGCATTGTTTATCAAGAGTATGCATGAATGGAACATTTATATGTCCAAAAATTACAAAAGCATAATATAGGTATGTGGAAGTTGCTTCCTAACGGTTCCACTGACATACACGTCACAACAGACAGGCGTGCCAAGTTGACAAAGTTTTAATTTTTTTAACAAGATCTTTCAAAAATGCTTTCAGAATGTCATGACTTTGCAGTCATTCCCAATCCTCTCTTTCCTCTGCTCTCGGCCGCTTACTGTTAGAGACAACAGATGATTAGATTAACACGTACCACCTGTGAAATCTAATCACCTGCCAGCTGTGTCTCGCCGTCAGCACACACCCCGCCCCTGCCCAATGGTGCTCATCCTCAGCACCATGGACAGCGGCGGTGACTTTTGTTCCTACAAGCAGCGCCTCCCCCCACAAGGCACTTGACACATACTGTCTAAATCAGGGGTGGGCATTACGTCGATCTCGATCGACTGGTCGATCTCGGAGGGTGTGTCAGTCGATCTCAAGCCAGGCATTAAAAAATATACATAAAAATGAGCAATCATCAATCATACCAAGACTTCACTTTCGTCAGTTGTTTGACATTCTCGGCACCCGAGGATCTTGTGCGATGACGCTGGCTGCTGCGAGCTCATATTTAAGAAAAAAATCACTAACAGGGCGGACGCAGAGAAACACATTTTATTTCTAGAGACTCCGTACCTACTGTCAAAACTCTAAAGACCGACTGCACAGTTCCTGTCTTCACCATAAAAGACCTGTTTCATCCTGCCTGTGCTAACAAAATAAGAGTCTCAGAAAGCTAGCGTGCACAAGCTAGCAAGCTACGGAGTTTGATGCCAATGTATTTCTCCCCCGCCCTCAGCGACCGCTTTCTCACTTGCTTGCCCACCCGCACACTCACTGACGTCACTCACCTGCTGCCAGACATTAAAGGGCCACACACATATGCTACTCTCATAACAAAGTGTTTAAAAACGAGTATACAAGTTGGACAAATGAGATGCCAAATCCAACCACTTTCATGTGGTATTGGACAGAAAGGAGGACTTTTTTTTCCCTCCATTTGAAAATGCGGACGTTATCAGCACCACTGTCTAATTCCAATCAATGCAAGTCATCAGAATCAAATACACCAACTTATATTCTTGTCTTCATGAAAGAAAGGAATCTATGTGTGTTAAACATGCTTGTATTATCATTAAACACCATTAACTTGTTAACAAAAATGTCTCTTTCATAAATAAATAAATATAAACTATAAATAGGAATGAGGTAGATCTCCTCGACTTGGTCGATTGAAAAGTAGCTCACCTGCGGAAAAAGTGTGAGCGCCCCTGGTCTAAATGGACGCAGTAGTGATTTTCGGCTTGTTTTTTTTTGTTTGTTTGTTTCAGCACAATTTTGTAACGGCCACTTTCCTCTCCTAAATGTGGGCAGTCCTGCATCAGCCTGCTGACATCACCCATGGACGAGTAGAGGCAATTTCCTATTGGATAGTGCGTGTTTAGGTAGATAGCAGAATCCTCATCCCAAATCAAAATATATTCCATGCAGAATTTGAAGGAATTACAGAATATGGCTGCCGGATGCCTTTTTGCTGGTTGTAACAATACAACTAAAGAAGACGTCAGCCTGCATACATTTCTAAATGGTGGGGATTGGAGAAAAGTATGGACATCTCTAGTCAAAGGCAGCCCTCACTCATTACCACTACCACTATAGCCCTCACCCACTACCATTACACCATTACACCCTCGGAACAAAGCAACAAGGGGTAGTAGATGTTCTCTAGGAATTGAAACACCACTTGTTTTGTCACTGCATAGCTAGATAGATAGATAGATAGATAGTACTTTATTTATTCCGTCAGGAGAGTTCCTTCAGGAAAATTACAATTTTCAGCACAATCCCATTCAAGATCAGACAAACATTACAGGGAGACAGAACAGGATCGCTGACGGGTCTGCCGGCTTCCAGCGCCCCTTACAAAAAAGATGACATACAGGTAAACAAGGGGGGGGGGGGGGGGGGAGAGAAAAAAATAGAAGATTAAAATAAAATTAAAAAATCGGTCTTAGCCTAGGCCCTGGAGTGGGGGTGCAGGCCAAGGGGAAAAAAAACAAAAAAACAAAAAAAACAACAACAGCTCATAGCCATAGTACACATCCCTCTTCCATGATTGTAAGAGGGAAACATCCAACATCAAAGAACACAGAGGACATTAAAGACATTAAAGCAGCAGATACAACCAGACACTTCTACATACAGCTATGAATAAAAAGTAAAATAAACATATCACGTAAGCGACTACCTAGTTACATTTGCACATACATCCCACTAAGGGTTGTCTCGACACTAACATTTTGGTAGCGGTACCAAAATATATATCTTTACGTATTTCAGTAGTTTTTTAAACTTTTCAAAACAAATGGGACTACAAAAAAATTCATTATTGGCTTCATTTTAAGAAAAAATCTTATGATAAAACTTCTGATTAAACATACTGTTTTTGTTGCACTGGGGGCTTCACGGTGGCAGAGGGGTTAGTGCGTCTGCCTCACAATACGAAGGTCCTGCAGTCCTGGGTTCAAATCCAGGCTCGGGATCTTTCTGTGTGGAGTTTGCATGTTCTCCCCGTGAATGCGTGGGTTCCCTCCGGGTACTCCGGCTTCCTCCCACTTCCAAAGACATGCACCTGGGGATAGGTTGATTGGCAACACTAAAATTGGCCCTAGTGTGTGAATGTGAGTGTGAATGTTGTCTGTCTATCTGTGTTGGCCCTGCGATGAGGTGGCGACTTGTCCAGGGTGTGCCCCGCCTTCCGCCCGATTGTAGCTGAGATAGGCGCCAGCGCCCCCCGCGACCCCGAACGGGAATAAGCGGCAGAAAATGGATGGATGGATCAAAGAACAATTTTAAAATATTGGAATTTAAATAAAAACGCACTAAACACGCTGGGCTTTTATTATCGCGCTCAAAGAACAATTCATATAATTTTACATATTACATATTGCCTGCCATTATCTAGAATTAGGTTAGAATAGAATAGAAAGTGTTATTCATATTGTATTAAATGCTTCATGGTTTATGGTTGCCAATTATGATCTGCGCTTTTAGACAAATACAATCATTAGTAAATACTGAAAAAAATACTATGGCTAAAAGTGCACAGATAAGACATGCAGCAGGCAAAACACACATTGTTAAAGATAAAACACAAAGGAAATAGTTCGAATTTGTTACAAAATTCAGTCAATTCACTTGCATTAGTTTACGCTATGTGGACTGATTTTGACTGTGCTAATAATTGGCAACATGCCAACCAGCTGTGTGTGGCCAACATATCTATATGTGCACAGGGGGAGCTGTTAACTATATTACCTGTCACTTTTTAAACTCTTCGTGCTGTTCTGAATGCTTGTTATTTCAATGTTGACCTAAGTGCGAAGCAATTATGGTAATGTTGTAATGCCACCTTTTCGTCGAGGCATGTTTCAAAGAACTTCTTGCCCGATAAAGTGTAGCCTTTATCTGAGTTTTGAAGCCCATACACATCCATATTGCCCTTCATGCACAACCTTTATTAACCAGTAGAATTGCCATTATTCCTCTCCACGCTGTTTCTGCTGGTATGGGCTGTGTGTGCGCATTGACACATAAAAAGCACTACCCGTATTTTTCAAACGAGACAACACTACAAACACTACAACACTCGTCCCACCGTAACAACAAGCCCATTAGCAAGAGTCAACGGTTGAGGTATTTGTATTTATTTATTTATTTTTTAATCATTCATCATGCTTTAATACCGCTTATTCCCTTTGGCGCTGGTGCCTATCTCAGCCACAATCGGGCGGAAGGCGGCGTACACTTTGGACAAGTTGCCATCTCATCGCAGACAAGTGATTCAATTATAAATAAAGATGTCTACACATTGAAGTAATCATCAACTTAAAGTGCCCTCTTTGGGGATTGTAATAGAGATCCATCTGGATTCATGAACTTAGTTGTAAACATTTCTTCACAAAAAAAGAAATCTTTAACATCAATATTTATGGAACATGTCCACAAAAAATCTAGCTGTCAACGCTGAATGTTGCATTGTTGTATTTTTTTGTTCACAGTTTATGAACTTACATTCATATTTTGTTGAAGTATTATTCAATACATATATTTATAAAGGATTTTTGAATTGATGCTATTTTTTAGAATATATTTAAAAAAATCTCACGTACCCATTGGCATACCTTCAAGTACCCCCAGGGGTACGCGTACCCCCATTTGAGAACCACTGCTGTAGATCACATCACACCAAGAGGGGGAGGCATATTAAGTCTGGCGATGGAAAGGGGGCGTTTCAAAAACAGTTAGTTACCCATTACTCGAAAACAGTCTGTTATTAAGGGGACTAATTGCCAGATTCATTTCCAGAAATAAAAAATACAGACCCAAAACCAGTGAAGTTGGCACATTGTGTAAATCTTGAATAAAAACAGAATGCAACGATTTGTGAATCATGTTCAACCTATATTCATTTGAATAGACTGCAGAGACAAGATACTTAACGTTTGAACTGAAAAACGTTGTTATTTTTTGCAAATATTAACTCTTTTGGAATTTGATGCCTGCGACATGTTTCAAAAAACTGACAGAAATAGCAAAAAAGACTGAGAAAGTTGGAGAATGCTCATCAAAACACATATTTGGAACATTTGAAAGGTGAACAGGCTAATTGGGAACAGGTGGGTGCCATGATTGGGTGTAAAAGCAGCTTCCATGAAATGCTCAGCCATTCACAAATAAGGAAGGCCAGGGTCACCACTTTTTGAACAAATGCGTGAGCAAATTGTCGAACAGTTTAAGAACAATATTTCTCATCGATCTATTGCAAGGAATTTAGGGATTTCACCATCAATGGTCCGTAATATCATCAAAAGCTTTAAAGAAACTGGAGAAATCACTGCACGTAAGCGATGATACGGACCTTCAATCCCTCAGACGCTACTGCATCAAAAAGCGACATCAGTGTGTAAATGATATCACCACACGGGCTCAGGAACACTTCAAAAAAACACTGTCAGTAACTACAGTTTGTTGCTACATCTCTATGTGCAAGTTAAAACTCTACCATGCAAAGCGAAAGCCATTTATCAACAACACCCAGAAACGCCGCAGGCTTTGCAGGACCCAAGCTCATCTTAGATGGACTGATGCAAAATGCAAAAGAGTTCTGTGGTCTGACGAGTCCAGATTTGATATGGTTTTTGGAAACTGTGGGCGTCGTGTCTTTCGGAACCAAGACAATTTTTTATAGGCGCAAAGTTCAAAAGCCAGCATCTGTGATGATATGGGGGTGTATTAGTGTCCAAGGCATGGGTAACTTACACATCTGTGAAGGCACCATTAATGCTGAAAGGTACATACAGGTTTTGGTGCAACATATATTGCCATCCAAGCAACGTTATAATGGACGCCCCTGCTTATTTCAGCAAGACAATGCCAAACCATGTGTTAAAACAGCGTGGCTTCATAGTAAAAGAGTGCAGGTACTAGACTGGCCCGCATGTAGTCCAGAACTGTCTCCCATTGAAAATGTGTGGTGCAATATGAAGTACCACAATGAAGACCTCGGACGGTTGAACAACTACAGCTGTACATTAAGCAAGAACGGCAACATTTTTCAACCTGAAAAGCTTCAAAAAGTGGTCTCCTCAGTTCCCAAACGTTTACTGAGTGTTGTTAAAAGAAAAAGCCATGTAACAGGGCGTAAAAATTGCCCCTATGCCAACATTTTTGCAATGTGTTGCTGCCACTAAATTGTAAGATGAGGATTTGCAAAAAAAAAATGTTTCTCAGTTCAAACATTAAATATCTTGTC
The DNA here is from genome assembly GCF_033978795.1 of Nerophis ophidion. Taxonomy (NCBI): domain Eukaryota; kingdom Metazoa; phylum Chordata; class Actinopteri; order Syngnathiformes; family Syngnathidae; genus Nerophis; species Nerophis ophidion. The sequence goes on along the minus strand of NC_084615.1, from coordinate 62,815,033 downwards.
CTTGCAGTCTATTCAATGGAATATAAGTTGAAAAGGATTTGCAGATCATTATATCGAGTTTTTATTTATGAATTACACAGCGTGCCAACTTCACTGGTTTTGGGTTTTTTACATAAAGAAAAATTGTGATGGAAATTTCGGTCTTCTGGACACCTTGAAGAACATTAATAACATAGAAATGACCTATACAGCGGAATTGTAAGACTTTGAGTAAAAGGATCCTTTTTAAGGTTTGCTGTGATCAAGAACTATTTTAAAATCAAATAGAAAGGAATAGAGTGATGTCCTGTGATTCCCAACAGAAGGATCGCCTGTGAAGAAGATAATGAGTAAATCAATGAGGCTGGTTGTAAAACTCCGACAAAGTCATGCCTGCTCGGTTGGGGGTAAGCTGTGTCTTACCATCAGGCCTCCAGCATCATCTGAAACTAAATGTCTTCCATGTGCTTCGGTTAAAGTGGGTTTCTCAGCTTGCGTCGCCGTGTGCATCCAAATGTGTGCATTTCTAGCAAGAGATATGGAAGGCATTCAGATGAAAAGAACGGCTGCAGGCGAACGCTTCACCTGTCATATCCTCGTTTAAAAAAACTTGGCCACTTCAATGACAGCCAAGCATGAGGCATATATTTGCCACAGGCTTTGAGCAGCTGCATCATACGGAGGGGTGTTTGATATTCTCTCCCAGCAAGATAACAAGGCTAACCGAAATATTAAAAACATATAACACAGTAGGATGCACTGCAGTTGGACACCACTGCAAATTACAACACTAACAAACATATTGTTTATTACTAACCTGAGTATGTTGCATTGAAATTGATTCAACTTTATTGACATGTACAAGGTAAAACATGCAGCCTGCATATAAATGGATGTGCATATGCAATTAGATATGAATATGAATGTAAAACACAGGTCATTGAATTACATATTTATGTTGTGGAATTCAATAGCCTGTGCTGTATGAGTATTTATGAGTATTTTATGAGACGATCAACCAGATTGGTTACAGAGAGAGATGCAGTGTTTGCTTCATTCGGAGAGTTGTGGCAGGAGGCAACGCTTCTGCTTACAATGCTGTTCCTGGACTAGAAGAACATTGCCGAGGTGGTGGAGCAACCTCCCTACTCAATTTTTTTCCGCAGGGGACGTTTTTGATGGACGTCGTCAAAATCAAGAAGGCCGTGATCTTGGAAGAATAATTCCAGGAGTGTGTGAGGGCGTGGCAGACAAGGCAAGGGAACCAAAGGATTACTTTGAAAACTGTAAAAGATGCGTGTATAAAGATGTGCACATGCATAATAAAGTCAATACGTGTAGTGGAAATCAGTACAGTATTGTATGTTGTCCCAGTAATTTGTATTGTACATAGAAGGCATTCCCAAACTTTTGATCACATACAGTTGGCTTCACGGTGGGAGAGGGGTTAGTGTGTCTGCCTCATAATACGAAGGTCCTGCAGTCCTGGGTTCAAATCCAGGCTCGGGATCTTTCTGTGTGGAGTTTGCATGTTCTCCCCGTGAATGCGTGGGTTCCCTCCGGGTACTCCGGCTTCCTTCCACTTCCAAAGACATGCACCTGGGGATAGGTTGATTGGCAACACTAAATTGGCCCTAGTGTGTGAATGTGAGTGTGAATGTTGTCTGTCTATCTGTGTTGGCCCTGTGATGAGGTGGCGACTTGTCCAGGGTGTACCCCGCCTTCCGCCCGATTGTAGCTGAGATAGGCGCCAGCGCCCCCCGCAACCCCGAAAGGGAATAAGCGGTAGAAAATGGATGGATGGATGGACAGTTTGCATACGCTTGTAAAGAACCTAATTATTATGGTTGTCTTGAGTTTCCAATATATTCTACAACTCTTATTTTTTGGGATAGAGTGATTGGAGCACAAACTTGTTACACAACTTTCCTCCAGAAGGTCTTATCTTTGTCCATGTGATGTCAGATGAAAAAAAATTGAGCTGTTTGGCCACTATACCCAGCAATATGTTTGGAGGAGGAAAAGGTGAGGCCTTTAATCCCAGGAACATCATAACTACCATCAAGCTTGGTGGTGGTAGTATTATGCTCTGGGCCTGTTTTGCTGCCCAATGGAACTGGTGCTTTACGGACAGTAAACGGGACAATGAAAAAGGAGAATTACCTCCAAAATCTTCAGGACAACCTAAAATCATCAGCCCGGAGGTTGGGTCTTGGGCGCAGTTTGATGTTCCAACAGGACAATGACCCCAAACACACGTCAAAAGTGAAGTAGTGAAGTATATTTATTTATATAGGGCTTTTTCCTCAAGTGACTCAAAGCGCTTTACATTGTGAAACCCAATATCTAAGTTACAATTAAACCAGTGTGGGTGGCACTGGGAGCAGGTGGGTAAAGTGCAAACCCTCCAATTGCTGACACGGCCGTTCTACCAACCGAGCTATACCGCGGTAAAGGAATGGCTAAATCAGGCTAGAATTAAGACCTGACCTGATTTAAATGTGTGGACAATGCTGAAGAAACAAGTCCATGTCAGAAAACCAACACATTTAGGTGAACTGCACCAATTTTGTCGAGAGGAGTGGTCAAAATTTCAACCAGAAGCTTGTGGATGGCTACCAAATGCGCCTTATTGCAATGAAACTTGCCAAGGGACATGTAACCCAACATTAACATTGCTGTATGTATATGTGGAAGTTTTTTTCTTCCCTTCCAGGGTTCGACACACAAGTGTGAACACAACACCACGAGACCTGGGTTTCAATAGGAGAGTTTTTATTTTTCGTTTGTTGTCGTTGTCAAAGCTTCTTCCTTTTGCTTTTCAGCACTATGGTTTGTTCCGTTCGGCTCTTCGTTGCTTTTTCTGCCTCTCTGTCTCTCCTGCTCCCACTAACTCCCCCGCTCATGGTCTCCGGCGCTGCTAATAAAGGAACAAGTGATTAGATAACTCGTTCCAGCTGAGATATCCACTCACCTGTTGGCTGCTTCATGGCCGGCCCCTTCACACACCCCGCCCGCAGGGAACGCGTGGACCACGCCCCTCTCCACAGTATACTTTTGACCCAGCAGATTTGGTCACATTTTCAGTAGACTCATAATAAATTCATAAAAGAACAAAACTTTATGAATGTTTTTTGTGACCAACAAGTTTGTGCTCCAATCACTCTATCACAAAAAACAAGAGTTGTAGAAATGATTGGAATTTCAAGACTGCCATGACATTATGTTATTTACAAATGTATGTAAACTTGTGACCACGACTGTATTTTAGCATAATTATTATTTGGCCAAACAGTCTCGCGGGGGGGGGAGTGGGGGACCACATATGAGGTCCTCTCCAAGGTTCTCATAGTCATCATTGTCACTGGCGTCCCACTGGGTGTGAGTTTTCCTTGCCCTTATGTGGGTTCTTCCGAGGATGCCGTAGTCGTAGTGGTTTGTACAGTCATTTGAGACATTTGTGATTTAGGGCTATATAAATAAACATTGATTGATTGATTGATAGATTGATTGATTTTGCAGGCTTTTTTGTGATTGCCTAAATTTGCAGTAGCTTTTTCAGAAAATTACGACAAAATTGTTTGCAGTCTTATTTTTTGACATGTAATTTTATGAATTTTTCACAAATGTTGGTAACATCTGTGGGGTGTACAATGAAGCTGAGATAGGCTCCAGCACCCCCCGCTCCCCCGAAAGGGACAAGCGGTAGAAAAATGGATGGATGGATGAATGTTATACTTTACTGTTCGTCTTCGTCTGGGGCGGTATAGCTCGATTGGTAGTGCGGCCGTGCCAGCAACTTGAGGGTTGCAGGTTCGATCCCCGCTTCCGCCATCGTAGTCCCTGCCGTTGTGTCCTTGGACAAGCCACTTTACCCACCTGCTCCCAGTGCCACCCACACTGGTTTAAATGTAAAAATTAGATATTGGGTTTCACTATGTAAAGCGCTTTGAGTCACTAGAGAAAAAGCGCTGTATAAATATAATTCACTTCCCTTCGTCTACACAAGTAACAAATATAATTTAATTTGACAGTAGATGTGTGTTTTTGAGACTCTGAGACAAATTTAATTGACTAAAATATTCAGGGAAGTGGCTGACATTGGACAAAGCGGCAAGGCGGTGCATTTTTTTGTGAAGAATGGTCGAATTTGCATCAATCAGCGTGATCGCGACATTGCAAATTCCTGAAAGGACTGTAATTGTTGTTACTGGATAGTCAACACTACTCATCCATCCATCCATCCATTTTCTACCGCTTATTCCCTTTTGGGGTCGCTGTGGGCGCTGGCGCCTATCTCAGCTATAATCGGGCGGAAGGCGGTGTACACCCTGGACAAGTCGCAGGGCCAACACACATAGACAGACAACATTCACACTCACATTCACACACTAGGGTCAATTTAGTGTTGCCAATCAACCTATCCCCAGGTGCATGTCTTTGGAGGTGGGAGGAAGCCGGAGTACCCGGAGGGAATCCACGCATTCACGGGGAGAACATGCAAACTCCAAACAGAAAGATCCCGAGCATGAGATTGAACCCAAGATTGCAGGACCTTCGTATTGTGAGGCAGACACACTAACCCCTCTTCCACCGTGAAGCCCCAACAACACTACTCAATGATGCCAAAATAATGCAACACATTGGAAAAGACCTGTCCTTTCAGTTTCCAGTTTCACGGCTCGACTCCACCCTATGGCGAGTTTGAAAGGAGTATAAAATTCACACCTGGCAAAGAGTTTTTTGGGGGTGGGGGGCAAAATACTAATAAAAGCACCTCAGTAGCAACTTCTGCTTCAACAAACAGGCTATTACATGCACTGGTAAGCATTTTAATCACCTTGGGACAGAGTTAAGCTATCGGTAACTATTTAAAGCCGCTTAATTGAAACCAGAATGATCAGTAAGTTTCTTTTGGGGGACTGCAATTAATCTTGATACTTTTATTGCAGACACAGCACGGACACTGTCTGCTCTGTGCCTCTTTGTGCTCTCGCCTTTAGTTGTGTTGCCTTCGGGCTGCTCTTCATCACCACTCTGCCAACCTTTGTCTGATGTGCTCAGCGCGGGTTCTCTGCATGTCAAATACAACATGGCGCACAGCTGGATTGTTTTCATCTTCTGTGGTAACTAGCGGGTGCGACTTGCTCCCTGGAGAGTTCAGGTTTAAACCTCTAAGATGGCGTACACTTTGGGATATTGTGCTCACGCTGTGTGGCGCAGACGTTGTCGCTGTCACCAGTCTTGTCGTGTGGGTGTCCTCATTTGACATGGAGTAACTTCACAAACGTATTACACCGTAATTCCTTGAATTGCCGCAGGGCATATAGTATGCGCCTGCCTTCAATTACTGCCGGGTCAAACTCGCTTTCCAAAATAATTAGCGCATGCTTAGTATTACCGCCGGCTCAAACTCGTGACGTCACGAGTGACACTTCCCCTGTTATCATTTTCAAAATGGAGGAAGCTGATTTCAATACCGATAATTTGAAATCGCATAAAGGAAAAGAAGATGAACTTAAAGCAACTTAAACTGAACGATGTGATCAATTTTAAAACTGCTCAAATTATGTTTAGGGCATCCCAAAACTCTCTACCATCCAATATACAGAACCTATTCCATGACAGAGATGATCACAATAGTTACAGTTTAAGAGGAAACAACAAATTATATTTGCCTAAATTTAGAACCACTTTAAAATCAATGTGCGTTTCAGTGCGTGGAGTCAGTCTGTGGAACAACTTAGGGGACGAGTTAAAAACGTGTTCTAGCATGATTCAATTTAAAACACTGTTTAAAAAAAAAGTACTGAAGAAGTTCAATGAGGAAAGAGAGTGATGCCCTCAGCACAGAGCGATGGAAGAGAGGTGTATGGTCGGAGAGTGTTTGGGCCCGTGTGTGTGTGTGCGTGTGTGTGTTTTGTCTCGTCTTGTCTCATAGTATTGTTAGTGTACAGGAGTTTTTCTTGTTTTGTTTATAGAGTATTGTTTTTGTATTATATTGTTTATGTCAAATGTGGAATGAGTGTGAGGGGTTGGGCTTTTATAAGCAGCTGCTTCATCCAACCCCCTTTCAAGCCTTGCATAAATATCTTTGCCAACATGTAAAAAAAACTAAAACTGTGTTTAGTTGTACTGTGCAGGTTTGAAATAAATATTTCAATTCAAGATTAAGAGCTATTCAGTGGGATTTACGGTCCAAGCTTACATCACACTCAAATTTCTACTGCATACCTTTGGTAAGTGCCGGAGTGAGAAGAGGTTTTGAAATAATTAGCGCATGCTTACCTTTACCGCATGCCTTTGGTAAGCGCAGGAGTGAGAATAAGTTTTAAAATAATTAGCGCCTCGGCGGCAATTCAAGGAAATACGGTATACCTTTGTTTAAGTTCAATTTTTTTTTTAGCTGCATTGATTAATTCAGCCCCACCTTTCTACTTGTTCCAGCTGTCCAGGGGATCATCAGATGAATGCAGAAGTCAAAACCTCTGACACCTTTTTTTTTTTTTTTACATGAGCAACATAACGTATCGTGATTGTTCTTACTCACAAGGGGAAGCTCCAAAAGCTACTTATCAGTAATCTGTTCCAAAATGTCAGGCAATAAACAAATATTATGAAAACCTCAGCATTTGTTTTTCATCATAAGAAATAATTCAGTAACTCCAACAAATCACCGCTCAAACACATTCTCTAGATCAGTGTTTTTCAACCTTTTTTGAGCAAAGGCACATATTTTGCGTTGAAAAATTTGAAGGCACACCGCTAGCAGAAATAATTAAAAAATGAAACTCAGCTAACAGTAAAAAGTCGTTGTCGCCATTGTTGGATATGACTTTAAATCAAGACCAAACATGCATCAATATAGCTCTTGTCTCAAAGTAGGTGTACTGTCATGACCTGTCACATCACACCGTGACATATTTTGAGTTTTTTGTTGTGTTCTTGTGTGTAGTGTTTTAGTTATTGTCTTGCGCTGCTTTTTTGGTGGCTTTTTCTCCTTTTTTGGTATTTTCCTGCAGCAGTTTCATGTCTTCCTTTTGGCAATATTTCCCGCATCTACTTTGTTTTAGCAGTCATGAATAATACAGTTGTTTTTATCCTTCTTTGTGGGGACATTGTTGATTGTCATGTCATGTTCGGATTTACATTGTGGACGTCGTCTTTGCTCCACAGTAAGTCTTTGCTGTCATCCAGCATTCTGTTTTTGTTTACTCTGTAGCCAATTCAGTTTAAGTTTCGTTCTGCAAAGCCATCCCTAAGATTCAATGGCTTTTCTTTGGGGCACTCACCTCTTGTTTATTTTTTATCTAAGCATTAGACACCTTTTTACCTGAACGCCGCCTCCCGCTGTCGTCTGAAAATTGTGATCATGACAAACCATGTTCCCGACATCTACAAAGCAATTAGCTACCTGCTGCCACCTACTGACATGTGTTTTGGCAAACTCTACACAAGGCCAAAGCCTTCACCCACACAGAAGGCCTCATGTCCAAATGAGAGTTTGGCTCCCATTTCTCCCAGAGGACACAACTGGAATTACACACACAATTTCCCAACAGCTGAAGACCATCAGTAATCAGGAAGACTCTCACCTGAAGCAATCAAATCCACTCCTTTTAAGTCTGCAGCTCCAGCTCAAATTCAGATGGATGGAGTAAATATTGAAAGGGTAAAAGAAAACACATTTTGGGGAGTAATAGTAGATGATAACATTTATTGGAAATCTCATTTAAAAAAATATATACAACATAATGTAGCAAGATACACATCAATAATGAATAAAGCAAAACATGTTCTAGACCAAAAATCATTTCATATTCTCTACTGCTCGCTAGTGTTACCATATCTGAGTTATTGTGTAGAAATATGGGGAAACAACTACAAATGTGCGTTTCATTCACTAACGGTGTTACAAAAAAGATCAATTAGAATAATACATAAAGTTGGATATAGAGAACGTACAAAACCTTTTTTTTTCATTAAATCACAATTATTGAAATTCAACGATTTGGTGCATTTTCAAACAGCTAAAATTATGTACAAAGCAAACTATAACCTGCTACCCAAGAATGTACAATCATTTTTCTCAACAAAATAGAATACATATAACGTTACAGGAATATCTCTTTTAAAACATTTGTATGCTCGTACAACACTTAAAACCTTTAGCATATCTGTATGTGGAATTAAATTATGGAACGGATTAAGCAAAGAAATCAAACCAAGCACCAATATGATTCAGTTTAAGAGACTTTTCTTTGCACAAAGTACAAAGAACAAGAATTATGATGAACATCTTGAACCCTTCTGTTTCCTTTTTTTATATTGAGACAAATATTATTTATGTATTTAATATTTATTTGCAAATATGTATTTGTTATACATTTATTATTTATTTGTTCACTGTTCTGTTACAGAGAACAAGGAACTGGGATAAAATTGCTATGGTATGAAAAGGGGTAGGATTAAATAAGATCTGTTTTGTCCTACTCCTTTTTCGGACGTGCTGTAATGAAACAACTGGGATTGTGTGATGCATTACATTGTATTGTATGCGTGTTTGAAATAAACTGAAACTGAACTGAACTAAGTCATGTGTTACTTATTAGTCATGACAGATGGGCTCTTTACCCATGCCAAGCAATGCTTATCTCTGTTAGGTTTTCTTGTTTGCTAATAATTAGGAGTTTATCTCATTAAAATGCATAGCACAAAAAGGCTCAGAATGATGACAAAAGCTTACAACATAGCAGAAACCTAAATTGACTGTCCAGGTTGCAATTTATTTCAGCAAGTTAATAATAATTCAATGCTATTTAATCAACTATACAATTTGACAATCCCGTCATGTGGTGATGTAAATGGAATGTATTTTCTGATTATAATTCCTACTTAAATACCATATTCGGAATTAAGTTTTTAAATCAATTCTCTTAGACTGATTTTAGACATTGTGAAAATATCATGCATGCATTAAAAGAGACTCGCCACTAAAAATGCAATACAGACACTTTAATATCAGCTGTGATATGTTTTAATTATTACTTGATGCTACAGAACGGTCTATGCATTTTGAAGGAATGTATCATTTCAGCTCTGCTATTTCTCTGGTACATAGACGATAGGAGAAGAGGACCTTGGCTTGGTTATATATTCAGGACGGAGCCTGGCGCTAATCCACATACACTCTAGCTCGGTCCCCCTTGTGTGCCCTGCCCTTAAGAAGACAAACAATGGATATTCTTCAGTCTCCTTCAGATCACCTCTTTCAACACATTACCCTTCATCAGTTGTGCCATTATTGCCGGCCTCCCTTTTATAAACTATTTATCTGTGAATTCTGATCTAAAACAAAGAGAACCGTCATTCCAAAAAAAAATTTAAGATGAAATTGATTTTATGCAAAAAACACACGAATTGTGTGTGTGTTGAAGGGATTTTTAGTTAAGCTCTATTTAACACTCGGTGAGTTTAAGCAAGGTCCTTTACATTTTCTATTCTGCAGCACAAACACTCAATATATGCTAAGCCCCATTCTCTTGGTACGCATAATGCGGCCCAGATCTCAACGAGCTCCCGTGGTCCCGCACACCCCGTCCACCTTACTCCTTCTGCCAATAGCTGTCAAGGAAAATCAATATGTCAATTCGCATCGCAAACGTTGAGTCTTGACTTTGCAAGGTGATGTATGCTTGTCTCGGCAATTTTGCTCTCAATTCAAGTCGATTTATGTTACGTAGTTAAGAGTCACAAATCACACGTTTGCCCAGTGGGGATGTACACGTAACAGAAAAAAATACATTACCCTTTAACTAATACACCACTTTACTCACACACACCCCAATGTAGACACATTATGGTGTGCAGTGTATCGGTCCCCCAAAAAAGGAACCTATTTATTCTCTGTGTTTGAATCTTTGTGCTTGAAAGCGCGTCATTATCGACCAAGTGAGTATGTAGATAGCATTCCGTTCGGGCTCCAGTACTCTGGAATGCCCTCCCGGTAACAGTTTGAGATGCCACCTCAGTAGAAGCATTTAAGTCTCACCTTAAAACTCATTTGTATACTCTAGCCTTTAAATAGACTCCCTTTTTAGACCAGTTGATCTGCCGTTTCTTTTCTTTTTCTTCTATGTCCCACTCTCCCTTGTGGAGGGGATCCGGTCCGATCCGGTGGCCATGTACTGCTTGCCTGTGTATCGGCTGGGGACATCTCTGCGCTGCTGATCCGCCTCCGCTTGGGATGGTTTCCTGCTGGCTCCGCTGTGAACGGGACTCTCGCTGCTGTGTTGGATCCGCTTTGGACTGGACTCTCGCGACTGTGTTGGATCCATTGTGGATTGAACTTTCACAGTATCATGTTAGACCCGCTCGACATCCATTGCTTTCCTCCTCTCTAAGGTTCTCATAGTCATTATTGTCACCGACGTCCCACTGGGTCATTATTGTCACCGATGTCCCACTGGGTGTGAGTTTTCCTTGCCCTTATGTGGGCCTACCGAGGATGTCGTGGTGGTTTGTGCAGCCCTTTGAGACACTAGTGATTTAGGGCTATATAAGTAAACATTGATTGATTGATTGATTGATTTGACTGCTGGAAAAACAGAAAATGAAACATCTGATGATGAAGAAAAATATCTGCAGTGTTTAGTTAACTTCATTGTAAATTAGGACATCCATTCATTTTCTATTGCTTGTCCCTTTCTGGGTTGCAGGGCGTGCTGGAGCCTATCTCAGCTGCATTCGGGCGGAAGGCGGTGTAAACCTTAGACAAGTCGCCAGCTCATTGCAAGGGCCAACACAGATAGACAGACAACATTCACACACTAAGGCCAATTTAGTGTTGCCAATCAACCTATCCCCAGGTGCATGTCTTTGGAGGTGGGAGGAAGCCGGTGTACCCGGAGGAAACCCACGCATTCACGGGGAGAACATGCAATCTTTACACATAAAGACCCCAAGCCCGGGGATCAAACCCAGGACATTCGAATTGTGAGGCACATGCACTAACCCCTGTAACACCGTGCTGCCATTTGAATTAGGACATATAATCCCCAAAACATACCAAACAGAAAGATTCACAACCTGTATTCTCATACCAGCACACATGAGAATGAATGTGATGGCATGAAATGTAGCTAGATTTAGCCCAAAGAGTACCACAAGAGCGATAATATGTACAAACCCTGTTTCCATATGAGTTGGGAAATTGTGTTAGATGTAACTATAAACGGAATAGAATAATTTGCAAATCCTTTTCAACCCATATTCAATTGAATATGCTACAAAGACAACATATGTTGTGTTCAAACTGATAAACATTTTTTTTTTGCAAATAATCATTAACTTTAGAATTTGATGCCAGCAACACGTGACAAAGAATTTAGGAAAGCTGGCAATAAATACTGATAAAGTTGAGGAATGCTCATCAAACACTTATATGGAACATCCCACAGGTGTGCAGGCTAATTGGTAACAGGTGAGTGCCATGATTGGGTATAAAAGCAGCTTCCATGAAATGCTAAGTAATTCACAAACAAGGATGGGGCGAGGGTCACCACTTTGTAAGCAAATTGTCGAACAGTTTTAGAACAACATTTCTCAACGAGCTATTGCAAAGAATTTAAGGATTTTACCATCTACGGTCCCTAAAATCATCAAAAATTTCAGAGAATCTGGAGAAATCACTGCACGTAAGCGATGATATTACAGACTTTTGATCCCTCAGGCGGTACTGCATCCAAAACCGACATCAGTGTGTAAAGGATATCACCACATGGGCTCAGGAACACTTCATAAAACCACTGTCAGTAACTACAGTTGGTCGCTACATCTGTAAGTGCAAGTTAAAACTCTGTTATGCAAAGCCAAACCCATTTATCAACAATATCCTGAAACGCCGCCGGCTTGGCTGAGCCTGAGCTCATCTAAGATGGACTGATGCAAAGTGGAAAGGTGTTCTGTGGTCTGACGAGTCCACATTTCAAATTATATTTGGAAACTTTGGATGTGGTGTTATCTAGAACAAAGAGGAAAATAACCATTCGGATTGTTGAAGGCGCAAAGTTCAAAAGCCAGCATCTGTGAAGGTATGGGGTGTATTAGTGCCCAAGGCATGCGTAACTTACACATCTGTGAAGGCACCATTAATGCTGAAAGGTCCATACAGGTTTTGGAACAACATGTGTTGTCATCCAAGCAACGTTATCATGGACACCCCTGCTTATTTCAGTAAAACAAGTGTTACAACTGCGTGGCCTCGTAAAAAAAAATGTGCGGGTACTTTCCTGGCCCACCTGCAGTCCAGACCTGTCTCCCATCGAAAATGTGTGGCTGGATAGATGGATGAACAATAATAAAATGCATAGGATAATAGGAATGGATTATAAATCAAATGGAACAAATACAATAGGTTTTGATCCTGTAGTACTGATAAAACGTTAAAACAATGACAGCAAACCGGAAAGGGTGATTTGTATCCATTGTTACACAGCACAGAGTTCAGCAGTCTTAAAGAATGTCAGTTTTGGGCTTTTACATAAATGTTTGACCAAATAATAATTAGAAGATCTATATTGTCACATATACAACGTATCTAAATGTAGTCTCTGCATTTGAAGACAATCGTGCAGCGCCTGTATCTGGCTCGTCGCAGTTCGGCTTTTTCACGGTCATTGAAGCTTCGCCGTGTGGGCCTCCTGCCCAAGGACACAATGGCAGGGACTAGGATGGCAGAAGCTGGAATCGAAACCAGGAAACCTCAAGTTTTCGGACGGCCGCTCTACCTGCTGAGCCATTCCATTCCAGCAAAAGATTAAGAGAAACAAACCATTAAAAGTATGTCCCGGCAAGTGAGTCCGTCCACAGTCTGCATCACACAAAGCAGCAGCCAGTCACTACACTCAAAGACGTTTGTGTATAACGTAAACAATTATTTGTATTTATTGTTTTAGTTCCTATTGGTACACGACAGAGATGCAGCCTGAAAGAAACAGCTACAAAAGTCTGCTCCCCAAGGTGAATGCAGTACAATAATATTACAAAATTTCATAATACAATTGTGGTTATTCAAACATCTATCCAAAAGTGTGTTTTTCTTTATAAAAGGCATGTTACATTTTATACTTGTGGTGTTTGGTGGGTGCCAGGCAAGAATAAAATGTATTTTTCAACAGGCATTGCTTACTTGGGTTATTTAAGTTACGAGCTCGGTTGTGGAACGAAATATGTCTTAAGTTGAGGTACTACTGTACTTAAAAACTGCGTGTTAGCTTTCACTGTTATGCTGATGACACCCAACTCTACATGCCCCTAAAGCTTACCAACACGCCGGACTGTAGTCAGCTGGAGGCGTGTCTTAATGAAATTAAACAATGGATGTCTGCTAACTTTTTGCAACTCAACGCCAAAAAAACGGAAATACTGATTATCGGTCCTGCTGGACACCGAACTCTATTTAATAATACAACTCTAACATTTGACAACCAAACAATTAAAAAAGGCGACACGGTAAAGAATCTGGGTGTTATCTTTGACCCAACTCTCTCCTTTGAGTCACACATTAAAAGCGTTACTAAAACGGCCTTCTTTCATCTCCGTAATATCGCTAAAATTCGCTCCATTCTGTCCACTAAAGACGCTGAGATCATTATCCATGCGTTTGTTACGTCTCGTCTCGATTACTGTAACGTATTATTTTCGGGTCTCCCCATGTCTAGCATTAAAAGATTACAGTTGGTACAAAATGCGGCTGCTAAACTTTTGACAAGAACTAGAAAGTTTGATCACATTACGCCTGTACTGGCTCACCTGCACTGGCTTCCTGTGCACTTAAGATGTGACTTTAAGGTTTTACTACTTACGTATAAAATACTACACGGTCTAGCTCCATCCTATCGTGCCGATTGTATTGTACCATATGTCCCGGCAAGAAATCTGCGTTCAAAGGACTCCGGCTTATTAGTGATTCCCAAAGCCCAAAAAAAGTCTGCGGGCTATAGAGCGTTTTCCGTTCGGGCTCCAGTACTCTGGAATGCCCTCCCGGTAACAGTTCGAGATGCCACCTCAGTAGAAGCATTTAAGTCTCACCTTAAAACTCATTTGTATACTCTGGCCTTTAAATAGACTCCCTTTTTAGACCAGTTGATCTGCCGTTTCTTTTCTTTTTCTTCTATATCCCACTCTCCCTTGTGGAGGGGGTCCGGTCCGATCCGGTGGCCATGTACTGCTTGCCTGTGTATCGGCTGGGGACATCTCTGCGCTGCTGATCCGCCTCCGCTTGGGATGGTTTCCTGCTGGCTCCACTGTGAACGGGACTCTCGCTGCTGTGTTGGATCCGCTTTGGACTTGACTCTCGCGACTGTGTAGGATCCATTATGGATTGAACTTTCACAGTATCATGTTGGACCCGCTCGACATCCATTGCTTTCCTCCTCTCCAAGGTTCTCATAGTCATCATTGTCACCGACGTCCCACTGGGTGTGAGTTTTCCTTGCCCTTATGTGGGCCTACCGAGGATGTCGTAGTGGTTTGTGCAGCCCTTTGAGACACTAGTGATTTAGGGCTATATAAGTAAACATTGATTGATTGATTGATTGATTGATTGATTGATTGATTTTCAACTAATGTAAATTATTCTCACTTTTTTCTTGTTAACCTCTCAATGAGCAACTTGCATTAACATTTATAAGAACACAATATTAAAAAGGTTAACAAAACGCATTACCGGCCAAGAATATTGCCCCCGCGTCACTGGTTTATGATTGACGGGACAACGGCGGCATCACAGCCACATAGCCATTCTTCAGCCAGAGGAAAACAATAAAATGAATGTGTTTAATTGTGTTGCGGTTCTTGCAATCAATAGTCATTGTCCAGGGTCACTCTGAGTAACAACTCTACTTCCGCATAAGAGGTCTTTTATTTTATTGTCTTTAACTACAAAGTGCACTGATTGCTGGGGTGACATGCTCACAATTTCCAGCCAACTGTCATAAGTGAAAGGGAAACAAATGAAGGTCTGGATCTGAGTGAGTGCTGCACATCTGTAAAGACAGTTGAAAAATGTGTCACACATAGGTACCTACGCTCCCACATACATATACAAAAACAGTATATACACAAAGTTTGTACATCCACACACCCATTCACTGTAAAAACATACATACACACGTACTGTACATACATACGCTCATGCATATAATCACGTTTCTTTATACAAATATTAACGTTGTTGCCCTTCGGGAAACTGCGTAATACATGGCGCACTGACAAAGCTTAAACTATTGTTACTATAACAATCTAAAAGGTTAATATAGCGGGCTTCTCTTTCATCCCCTCCATTTATCTGCATTCTTTTGTACTTCAAATTATCCTTACATATATTCATTGTTGCATTTGAACAACTGTATTATTGATAATAGAGGTAATTGTTATTATTCATTATCAAAGTGCTATATCTATTGGTATTTGTATTGCTCCATTTGTAGTGTAATCATGTTCATTGTCATTTCTTTATTTATTACACTGTTTCTTTTCTATCACTTTTACCGTTATAATATTACATATCATATTTAATGATGTTGTTCTGTTGTTATTGTTGTGTTTGCTGTTGTTTTTGTCTCTCTGTCTTATCCCCTTCTTGTCCCCACAATTTCCCCCTCTGTCTTCCCGTTTCGCTTTCTATCCCCTCCTGCACCAAGTAATATAAATCCATTTAATAAACTCAAGTACGGAGGAGTTGGCGACTTGTCCAGGGTGTACCCCGCTTTTCGCCCAAATGCAGCTGATATAGGCTCCAGCCCCCCCCGCCACCCTAAATGGGACAAGCGGTAGAAAATGGACGGATGGAAATACAAATAAGGCGACAAGAGAATTATCCCACACTTCTCTTTTGTAAAGTAAATTTGTATCTACATGGGCATCTCCTTGAACAATATGAGATGCCCGAGTAACTGGACAGGACAAAAAAAAAAAGACAAATATGATTGTGTAGTGGTTTACTTGAGAGAGAGAGGGGGTACTTTGTACTCAGCATGATTGTGAGTGTGCATGGTGCAACCGTCTCCATATGTGCCCTGTGACTGACCAGTACATTAGCCAGCAACCTGAGGGTTCCTGGTTCAATCCCCACCTTCTACCATCCTAGTCACGTCCGTTGCGTCCTTGAGCAAGACACTTTACCCTAGCTCCTGATGGGTCCTGGTTAGCGCTTTGAATGCCAGCTCCCGCCATCAGTGTGTGAAAGTGTGTGAGAATGGGTGAATGTGGAAATACTGTCAAAACGCTTTGGGTCCTTAAAAAGGCAGGAAAACGCTATACAAGTATAACACATTTACATAAAACCTTTTGTCTAAATTGATAACCTGTGACCCTGAACAGTATATTTCCATAGCAATGGTGGTCTGATGGACTTCATGAAATTAAATATTTGTTGGATAACAATGGAGATATATTTAAATGGATCCTCATCATAGGTAATTGAAAATCCAAACCGGCTACATGAGAAAATATGACAACAGTTGTGTTGTTGTCTTGGGTTCCCTTGAGAAAGACGTCCAGCTCACATGTCGCATCACTGAGCGAGTGCTGCAGTTCAGTCTGTGAGATGAACAAAGACGCATTGGGGCTGTGCGCCATCCCTTTGCATCAGCTCCACCAGCTAATGTTCTGACAGGTAAGGCAGGAGAGCAGCTGTTACAATTATCTTGTGATGAGACATTAAAGGATGAATTTAATTCCATTTAAGACATGCAGCCGGAGAGTATTTAGTTGGCATTTTTTTTCTCACAAAAAATACTGCAGCCACTAAACTGCAATTACTGGTAAATGTCTATTATATTTATATTCCATCACAATTATTGTGAAATATGTCATTTTAAACTGTATTGCTTATTCATAATGTTTTGACGATCAAATGTTCATAATTCGACCAAAAATCCAAATAAAATACAGAATCCAAAGCCCAGATAAAAATAGACACAAACACTTTCAATAAAATTACCGCTGTTATCTTATTTTCAACAACCTTGATTTGTACATACAATGCTTTTCTTTCTTTAGGCTTATTAATGGTTTGATCATCTGGGATGTTTCCTGGCCTTTGTTATTGTTTGGGGTTGGTTGTCACACTTGGTATCAGAGTGTGAATTGCACATCCAAACATTTTCTACTTTTTTTGCCGCTTTTTCACACTTTTCGCTGCTTTTGACACGGCTGCCCTTCCATGTGCATTATGGAGCTTTTCCTTCGCTTTTCACCATGATTTGCGCCGGGGAAACCATTTGTGCTTTGGGGAATGTTTCCCTGAGGAACTTTTAATATTCATTCCGACATTAAATTAAAGCATATCAATCAATCATCAATCAGAGTTTACTTACATTTCTCTTAATCACAAAAGCCCCAAAGGGCTGCACAAGCCACATCGACATCCTTGATCTGATTCCATATCAGGGCAAGAAAAAAACTCAACCCAATGGGAACAACGAGAAACCTTGGAAGGGATCACAGATATGGGGACCGCCCCTGGGTGACAGGTACAATGGATGCCGAGTGGATATGGTTAATAATGTGAAAGCCCAGTCCATAGTGGGGCCAGCAGGGGATCATCTTGAATGGAGAAAAGTCAGCGGTGCAGAGACGTCACCAACTATTGCAAAGAGAAGTGGTCCACCCTAGGTCCTGACTTGGAACAGCTAGCACTTCCCCTGGGAGACTGATCCATCATCACCTAATAACCTCTCCACGCAGGATCGGGGGGGCAGAGCAGAAAAGAGAGACAGCAGATCAACTGGTCTAAAGAGGGATCTATTGAAAGGCTAGAATATATAAATGAGTTTTTAAGATAAGGTTTGAATTCTATTACTGTGGTAGCATCTCTGACTGTTACGGGTAGGGCATTCCAGAGTACTACAGCCTGAATAGAAAATGCTCTAAAGCCCGCAGACTTTTTTGGGGTTCTGGGAATCACTAATAAGCCGGAGTTCTTTAAACGCAGATTTGTGGCCGGGAATATGGTACAATACAACCAGCAAGATAGGATGGAGCTAGACTGTTTAGTATTTTACAAGTAGTAAAACCTTAGTCGGATCTTAAGTGCACAGGAAGCATCGCAGGGGAGCCAGTACAAGCGTAATATAATCAAAAGTTATTGTTTTTGTCTATCAGCCGCATTTTGTGCCAACTGTAATCTTTTTTTTCTAAAAATAGGGACACACGAAAATTATTTGTTACAGTAATCGAGACGAGACGTTCCCAGATAGCTCTGTGTCTAGGTATCGTAAGAAAACGCAACATAAAAGTGTATAAACTAAACAATGTGTATATTAAAGACAACGAAGCCCAGAATTGAAAGCAAATCTAGTGTTATTTAAAAGGTAACCATGGGAGGGAGGGGTTAACAAAGGCAAAACACTAGCCTAGCTCAGGAATACAGGTGCTGTCAAAGGCATGAACAAAACATACCAAAAGACACCTCTGACAAAGAAAAGTAAGCTTACTAACTTAAGCTATTTAATTAGCATGACCCAAAAAACTAACTACTCTTGCCAAAGAGGGAGTCCAAAATCTACAAGGGTGACAGCCACCACTAAGCCTGTTGTCTCTATATACACAAGCAAGGCCTTCATGGGTAGTCTATAGAGGCCACTGTCCAAACTTTCCCAAGACTTGGCTACACACTATAAAGATTCTTACAAAACACAGACAATTGAAAGGTAAAAAAAAACAAAGCAAATAAAATGGGTACAAAAACAAAGTAGCCTCAAAGACAAAGTAGGTCTGACAATAGAAACATCAAGTACAGTCTATCAAGGATACAACAAAGCATGGCAGAAAGATAACCACCCTGATCCAGTGATGAGCAGGTGGTTTTAAGCAGGATGAGAGGATGAATGGTGGACTGGGATTGGCTGGCTGATTAACATGTAAAATGAGGAGCAGCTGGGAACAGGAACCAGTTGATTGGCAGCAGAGGCAGAGAATGAATGTGACCTGTAGAAACAATAGGGGAAGAAACACAAACTAACCACCATTACGTGGAACGTAACACGCATGAATAATGATCTCAGCGACGGCGGTGGACAAAATGGGACGGATTTCAGCGATATTACAGGGATTTCAGCGATATTACAGAGATGGAAGACGGCTATTTGAACAACACTTTTAATGTGTGACTCAAACGTGAGAATTGGGTCAAAGATAATAACTAGATTCTTCACAGAGTCGCTTTGTTTTCTTGTCAAATTTTAAGGTGGTATTACTAAACAGGGGCATGTGTCTAACAGGACCGATAATCAGTATTTCCATTTTCTTTGCCTTAAGATGCATAAAGTTGTTGGACATCCATTGTTTAATTTCATTTTGACACGCCCCCAGGTGACTTCAATCCGGCTTGTTGGTCAACTTTAGAGTCATGCAGAGTTGGGTGTCAGTAAATGTCACCTAGCGGCAGCATGTAGATGCTAAAGAGTGCAGGGCCAAGAACCAAACCATGTGAAACGCTGTACACACTCAGTTGTTACATTGTTATGGGAGATGCACTGCATCCTGTCAGTAAGATAGGAGTTAAACCAAGAAAAGTCTGACACATCAATATGTGTTTTGATACGTTCTAATAAAATGTTACGATCAACAGTATTGAAAGCAGCGCTCAGATGAAGTAGCAGCAACATGGATGACGCATTAGCATCCATAGTTAAAAATAGATAATTAGTAATTTTTGTGAGGGCTTTCTTCATAGAGTGATTTGCCCTGAAACCTGACTGAATAGGTTCACAGAGATTGTTCGACGCTCCGTGTTCATTTAGCTGCTGTGCAACAATTTTTTAGAGGATTTTCAAGATTAAAAGAAGGTGGGAGACTGGCCGGTAGTTTACCATGAGGTCAGGTTCGAGCTTAGGTCTTTTGAGAAGAGAATAAATAACCGCTATTTAGAATGCTAGAGGAACAGTACCAGAGAAAAGTGATAAGTTAATAATATTCAGCACTGACGGTCCTAATATTACCAACAGCTCCATGATAAATTTGATAAGTGCGGGTGGCACTGGGAACAGATAGGAAAAGTGTCTTGCTCAAGGACACAACAGCAGTGATGAAGATGGCTGAAGCGGGGATTGAACCTGGAACCCGCAAGTTGCTGGCATGACTGCTCTACCAGCCGAGCTGCCCCCAATATTTTAGAGTGATGTAGTATGTTCTTAAAATGTTAGCATGTATATAAACTAGGGGTGGGCAAATTAATGCGTTAATTACGCGTTAACTCATCAATCTATTAACGTCGACAATTATTTTATCGCACATTTGCGTATGTTGTTTACATGTTTTTATTTTGTTAACGCCTTTTCTTAACAAGATGGCATCTCCCGGATGTACTTCGGCATGGAGGGGCACTTGGTAAAGATGGAACATTTGTCAAAAATACCGGACAATTCTGCAAATTTCATGGCTGGCTTACAGCGTGGTCACTCCGGGATCACTTACGACCGCCAGACAATTCTGAATGTGGCTAGATCGGGCCGTTTTGGACTGAATGACGCGTGCTTGCTAGACCGGCTAGCTAGGATGGGAATACTTTGCCGGCTACATCCAGCGGCCTGTGAAGCAGCGGAGTATATGTGTTGTCTGTCTATTTATGAATAATGCAGACGAGGGGTGTTGGCTGAGTTCTTAACGTTTGCTTTCAGAGCGTGCATATCACAACATACAAGATGCCGTCATGGCGACACAACCTATACCGGGCTACCGCGCATGCTCGTCACTCCTGTTGCATGCTGGGTAGGGTAGTTCTTTTATTCCCTGGCTCATAACATCACAAATTAGATTAGATTAGATAGTACTTTATTTATTCCGTCAGGAGAGTTCCTTCAGGAAAATTACAAATAGTACCATGTATATGTGTTCAGTTTATCAAAGCACCAAGCAAACAATCGGAAAATTCCCATCATATCAATTCCTAGATATGGTCATAATTATTTTAAGTGCATTACGCATAATAAACACAACTTTATTAATATTGCTACTACGGATAATTTGATCAAAAATTCCCTAAAACAGCCCACTACCTATAATATAGGTTTTTTAAACATAAGATCCCTGATAAAAAAAATGTTTCTGCTCTTACCTCAGAAATTGCCTGTTCAGATGTTATGATTGTGGCTCAGAGATTTGTATATAGATTATATTTATTTTCCATAACAAACAGGATAACTTAAATACCCTGGCAGTGGCAATAAGCTTAAATGTTTGTATTTACATTTTTTGAGTTGATTTTCATAAAATATGCTATTTAACTGCGACTGTTTAACAAGGACTGATTTAAATTGTGTTTGCACAACAAATGTTTTGGCGCTTTTGTTCATGTGGGAGAATATTCCAATAAAGGTGCATTACACACTACTTTTGAATTCATTATTGGGCTTTGCGTATACAATGCAGATAATCGCGATCAATCGGAGAAATAGTGCGATTAACTTCGATTAAAATTTTTAATTGTTGCCCAGCCCTGATATATAAACAGACAATAAGAGGTCATATTTTTTTAATCAAAGTGTAAGTTAATACAATTGTGTTATTGTTATGATTCTCTCTGTTGTCATGTATGATCTAATATAAATACACAAGAAATAAGAAACAAACAATTACAGATTATAATGGAAGCTGAAATCTGGAATATTACATTTTTAAAAAGGCTCCAACTGTGTTCAATCCCTCACGCAGCACAACACACCCCTTAAGTGTTCCCAAAGGAGAAAAAATATAAACAAGCAACTACAAACTAAAATAGTTCCTGTAAAACTTTATTAACCAGAGTGCCGTATTTCCTTGAATTGCCGCCCGGGCGCTGATTAATTTAAAACCTATTCTCACTCCTGCGCTTACCAAAGGCATGCGGTAAAAGTAAGCATGCGCTAATTATTTTAAAACCTCTTCTCACTCCGGCACTTACCAAAGGCATGCAGTAAAAAATTGAGTGTGATGTAAGTGTGGACCTTAAATCCTACTGAATAGCTCTTAATCTTCTTCCCTTTATGCAATTTCAAATTACCGGTATTGAAATCAGCCTCCTCCATTTTGAAAATGATGACAGGGGAAGTGTCACTCGTGGCGTCACGAGTTTGACCCGGCGGTAATACTAAGCATGCGCTAATTATTTTGCGAAGCAAGTTTAACCCGGCAGGGCATACTATATGCCCTGCGGCAATTCAAGGAAATACGGTAGTTTTGGGTGGAAAGCTTTGACCAAAAATACCAAAATATTTAACCCATTTATCAGGGTAAATGTCTCTGATTGGTCCTCGGGACGCTCACCTGTTTCCCGAGCACTAACCAGAGGGACTATTTAATCATGCCTTTGCCGGTCAGTTGGCCTGGCTTCATTGTTTGCTTCATGCACCTGTGATGTGAGTATTGCTTGTCTTTAGTCTATGCGAAGTGGTAGCCTTAGCTTTGAGTGTGATCAGCACGTTGTACCTTTGGGTTGTTTTCTGTTTTTGTACTTCTTTGATTTTCAAAAATAAATCATGTTCCTACCTGCAAGTCCTGTCCGGAGTGGTCGTTTGCATCCCGGGAGAACGAACCTTGCAGCAAGCTGCAACCGCCCTCTTGACAGTTTCCAAGTAAAATACATATGAAAATTTAACCCATTTACCAGGGTAAATGGGTTAAATTCCTGTAAAAGTTCCTGTGGTGGAAATGGGTGTCATGTCTATAACAACCCAAATTTTGACCAAAGCACCACCATTACAGGTTATGTAAAGAACAGGGAAATGTTTTAGATCACAATACAACCCCATAAAATTTTGCAAGAAGTAGAAGCTAAATATTTACAATTTGACAAGTTCAGTTTTCTTATGCTAAAAATCACTATGTAGGTGCGCTATGATCGAAATATGGTAAACTTGCCAACCACAAAATGAGAAACAGAACCTTCTAGTGTTGAGATAATAAGCGTGACACTAAATCCGTGTGACAACGCACCCTTTTTTCCCAACAGTTTTAAAGTTGTGATGAGCTACAAAAGGAAGAACAGGGACAGTCTGAATCTATTCATCTTTACTGAAAATATCTTTAAAACTTTTGTAGGAAAAAGACTTAGGCTAGTTCTTGATCGGCATACAACCCAGAGACTTCACTGGCATATCCAGGTTTCATCTTAAATTCCAACTGTATTTGTAGCCTGATGCTGTAGGAACACAAGCAACACGATTGAGAAGAAAAACAGGACTCTGCACAGAGAGCCTGGAGACCTCAGTCCCTCCGACAGATCACTGCTCTTTTCTAAAAACTCTATCTGCAGCTACTTTTTCCTCAGAGGGACACACACCCACATATGTACATGCAAATAAATGCACACAAACACATGCGCAGCTGAATTATGCATACACAACCAAAGAGTAAAGACTGCACAAAATGACAGCAGTTGCAGGCATATCCTATCCCCTGTGGTAGAATTTGTTCCGATGGGTTTTGAGGACTAGTTAAATACCCAATAAAGATCATTTTTCACGCATTGGACCATTTTCTTATTATGCACTAGTTCCCACATGCATCACTGAGAAGCCTGTTAAAGCACATGTTACAAAGGAGTCTGCCATTTTAGTCCTTGGAGTGTGACCATTTCTTTAACACACAGATGCACTGTACTGCAGCGCTAATGCTCAGGCTGCCCTACCAAAAGAAAAAAAATGAATATCTAGTCATTTATGCAATGCAAATATGGCTCCTTCTGCCTCTGCAATTATGTGTGCTCATGAAACTGACAATGGACGCCTCACAAAGTCTCCAGGAGGCTTTTCATATTGTATTTAGATATAATTTTCCATCATTAAGCATGTGAAGGTGTGAAGGCCAGTTTGAGCTGTGATTTGTGAGAGTTTCATGAATAAAGACGGATCAAACAATGCTGTGAGACACTTAGAATGTCTGAAACCTTCCAAGGTTGCTGTCTCGCCGCAGGGACCGAGGCTCAACCACTCTCGCCATCGTTTTCCGCTCTGATCCAATCTGTGCTCTAAAGTTTGCTGAAAAAAGTGACTCATAAGGTGGCAAGAAGATGAATTAATTTCTTGACGCCATTTCAGAATCTCAACTTTGAGAAAGCTCAGCCTCTGCGTTCGCAGTGTTTCAGAAAACAAATAGCCACTGTTTGCTGGATTATTCTGACTGCAAGTGACGTCATGGCAAAAACTGCTTTTACACATAATGCAGTTCACAAATAAAAACACTACCTTACATAAAACGGCTGATCAAACAAAACAGAAGTTGTCGTCATTGACCCACTACCTGCAGAAGCTAGCTCTCCAATCAGCTACACAGATTCAATCAGTCATCTTGGTGAGTTTACTGCGGAATTCGTGAAACTAAAGCAATACAAAAAGAATGCCGTTGTAAGTTAACAATACCAATACTGCTAGCATATTAGCTATTGCTATTGATGCTAGCGTCATTAAATACATAAATGATAAATGGGTTGTACTTGTATAGCGCTTTTCTACCTTGAAATTACTCAAAGCGCTTTGACACTACTTCCACATTTACCCATTCACACACACATTCACACACTGATGGAGGGAGCTGCCATGCAAGGCGCTAACCAGCACCCATCAGGAGCAAGGGTGAAGTGTCTTGCTCAGGACACAACGGACGTGACGAGGTTGGTACTAGGTGGGGATTGAACCAGGGACCCTCGGGTTGCGCACGACCACTCTTCCACTGCGCCACGCCGTCATTACATTATCATGGCACATATAAATTTAAACGAAAACACTCCTACAGACATCACACATGGGATGGGATAGTTAAACTGTCAAATTTAAAAAAGTTTCTTTGTCTAATGAATGAAGAATCTATACGACTAGAAACGCTATTGACTGCTAGAAGGCTGAACAGTATGCCGGTTGAAAAAACAAAAACGAAACACTAGTGGAAGGAGACCGCAGTAATTGCATCATCTTGCCTGTTTGTTATTTTTTTAAACTTTTTTATGGCCTCCTCAAAGAAAAATACATAATTTTAGCTGCATCGTCTTATAAGTTGCAGGGTTCAAAGTGTGGGGAAAAGGTACCAGCTTATGGCCCGGAATTTACGGTACCAAAAATGTGTTTCTGTCATGATTCGTGTCCCGGATCATGTTTTTGTTACATTCTGTTAGTTTTGGACTCCCTTACTTCCTGTTTTTGTGCACCCTTGTTTGCTTTTAGTTACCATGGGTGCTTTTTGTTTCCCTCTGTCTCTGATTGGTCCTCTGGGCGCTCACCTGTTTCCCGAGCACTAATCAGAGGGACTATTTAATCATGCCGGTCATTGTTTGCTTCATGCACCTGTGATGTGAGTATTGCTTGTCTTTAGTCTATGCGAAGTGGTAGGCTTAGCTTCGAGTGCGATCGGCACGTTGTACCTTTGGGTTGTTTTCTGTTTTTGTACTTCTTTGATTTTCAAAAATAAATCATGTTCCTACCTGCAAGTCCTGTCCGGAGTGGTCCGTTTGCATCCTGGGAGAACGAACCTTGCAGCAGTAAAATACATATGAAAAATGATCTTGATCAGTGCAGGGGCCGATATTTGCCTCTTTTTAACTGATCTTTACCGAAGCTGTGTCCCAGTGTTTACAAGCTAAGGATTGTACTCACGTAAAAGATTCCTTCAAAAGAGATGCACGCTCAGGGAGACCCCATTAGATTTCCATATTCCTTGTTACACACATGCAGGAGTTGCATGAATTCCAGGAGGGTGCGTGTCTTGCCAGAACACCGTCTCCAATTTGCGAGTAAGCTGCAACGATCGCAGAGTCCAGCCACAGTGCAAAGTCGATTCTAATACACAGGTTTCTTCCAAGTAGATTATCACTGGAGGACTAAAGGAAAATGAATGGCTATGCACGCTACACACACTCACGGAGCAGGACGACATTAAAAACTAACCACTAAAGCTTCAATGTTAAGTAGGCGAGATCAATACAGATGTCGATACTATTGAAAGCTGATATGGAAAACAATACTAAAGTGATGAGATCGATATTGAACTTTTTCTGGTTCTTATCGCAAATCATTTCGTTGTGGTCTTACAAACTCAGGGAGCAAGTGTCTTGATACAAGAAAGCCTTTGAGAACGAGACCCAAATGATTTAAATCGGAACCAATGGTGTTTTTTGTTTTTGTTTAGTTATTGTGCACTCATTACTTTATTTTCTTTTTTTAAAAAATACATATGCAGTATTGAACACTACAAATGTATCACTGCACTGTTTTACAACAATGCTTGCAAATTCTAAATTTAATATGCCATGTTTTAGTAAAATGTGTTATCGTGTTTACTTTAGTTACTTACTTTAAAACATTTTCATCTCTATCATTTTTATTGTCGAATTGGGACTTGAAATTGGGAAGTACTGTGGGGAGTGCTCGGAGAGTATGGGGTATCGGATCGTCTTATTGTGGCGGTCCGCTCCCTGTACGATCAGTGCCAAAGCTTGGTCCGCATTGCCGGCAGTAAGTCGGACACTTTTCCAGTGAGGGTTGGACTCCGCCAAGGCTGTCCTTTGTCACCGATTCTGTTCATAACTTTTATGGAGAGAATTTCTAGGTGCAGTCAAGGCGTTGAGGGGTTCCGGTTTGATGACCGCAGGATTAGGTCTCTGCTTTTTGCAAATGATGTGGTCCTGATGGCTTCATCTGACCGGGATCTTCAGCTCTCACTGGATCGGTTCGCAGCCGAGTGTGAAGCGACCGGAATGAGAATCAGCACCTCCAAGTCCGAGTCCATGGTTCTCGCCCGGAAAAGGGTGGAATGCCATCTCCGGGTTGGGGAGGAGACCCTGCCCCAAGTGGAGGAGTTCAAGTACCTAGGAGTCTTGTTCCCGAGTGAGGGAAGAGTGGATCGTGAGATCGACAGCCGGATCGGTGCGGCGTCTTCAGTAATGCGGACGTCGTATCGATCCGTTGTGAAGGAGCAGCTGAGCCGGAAGGCAAAGCTCTCAATTTACCGGTCGATCTACGTTCCCATCCTCACCTATGGTCATGAGCTTTGGGTCATGACCGAAAAGATAAGATCACGGGTACAAGCGGCCGAAATGAGTTTCCTCCGCCGTGTGGCGGGGCTCTCCCTTAGAGATAGGGTGAGAAGCTCTGCCATCCGGGAGGAACTCAAAGTAAAGCCGCTGCTCCTTCACATCGAGAGGAGCCAGATGAGGTGGTTCGGGCATCTGGTCAGGATGCTACCCGAATGCCTCCCAAGGGAGATGTTTAGGGCACATCCAACCGGTAGGAGGCCACGGGGAAAACCCAGGACACGTTGGGAAGACTATGTCTCCCGGCGGGCCTGGGAACGCCTCGGGATCCCCCGGGTAGAGCTAGACGAAGTGGCTGGGGAGAAGGAAGTCTGGGTTTCCCTGCTTAGGCTGTTGCACCCGCAACCCGACCTCGGATAAGCGAAAGAGGATGGATGGATGGATGGGACTTGAAATTACATCGAAATTAAGACGCAAAAAAATGTATTTGTAGTCAGAGGCCCAAAATGTTTAATGAGATGTCCCTATAATATTATAACCCTAATAATCTGATTAAGACATTGTAGCAGCCTTTAACACAAAAACATGCTGACACCATTAGTCCAGAACCTGGAACATTTAAAGCCATTATCATCTTTGTGTATCTGTAATGCTTCCATGAACTTTTGTGCATACATTTATTCCAAGACACGTGTTAAGCTTTATGTACATGGACTTAATTGACTGGCGATCATGTCCCGGTGTCAGCTTACTATTGTTAATTAAGTACATTTGCTCAGTCACAATTAGATCTAAAAGATGAGTTGTGTCAAAGACTGGGCTTTTACTAGGCATTGAATCACGATAGTTTTCAGATTGTCAGAGATATTAATTTCACACCATATTTATAAAGAAGTGGCTGGTTGTATCCGCTGCTTTAATATCTTTAATGTCCTTTGTGTTCTTTGATGTTTGATGTTTCCCTCTTACACACATGTGAGAGGGATGTGTACCAGGGGCGTCACTAGACCTAATATTGTACTGGGGCACACCTGGGGTACAAATAATTCATGTGAGCGAGCAAAGTGCGCAACCAAAAACATTTTTAGCACTTATTTATCATAAAAAATACATAAATAGTGCTTTAAACTATGAAATCACATCAGATTATGTTGTATGGATCTTTGATTAACCACCTGAAATTAACTAATGCATTTGGCAACTACTTGGGGCTTCACGGTGGCAGAGGGGTTAGTGCGTCTGCCTCACAATACGAAGTTCCTGCAGTCCTGGGTTCAAATCCAGGCTCGGATCTTTCTGTGTGGAGTTTGCATGTTCTCCCCGTGAATGCGTGGGTTCCCTCCGGGTACTCCGGCTTCCTCCCACTTCCAAAGACATGCACCTGGGGATAGGTTGATTGGCAACACTAAATTGGCCCTAGTGTGTAAATGTGAGTGTGAATGTTGTCTGTCTATCTGTGTTGGCCCTGCGATGAGGTGGCGACTTGTCCAGGGTGTACTCTGCTTTCCGCCTGGTTGTAGCTGAGATAGGCGCCAGCGCCCCCCGCGACCCCAAAGGGAATAAGGGGTAGAAAATGGATGGATGGATGGATGGATTTGGCCTACTTGTGCACTTTTTTACTGCATACTTCTAAACAGATACTGGTAGAAGCAAAAAGGAAGAGCAATTAATCTTTTTGAAATATTTATTGCAGTAATCATCTGCAAATTTAACATCTACAAAAGTAAAAAAAAAAAAAAAAAGAAGCACCCTTACATCTGTGTTCTTTTATATTATTTAATTTCCATTCCATCCTATTTCAGATACACCATGTGCAGGTCAAAAAAGCAAAACTGCTTGGTGTGCTATTAGATAGTCAACTGTCATGGTCCGATCATATCGTTAGTATTTTAATGAAAATGGGAAGAGGTTTAGCCATGGTCAGAAAGTGCTCCGCCTTCTTGACAGACTCAACAATGGGTCAAGTCATACAGTCCTTGGTTTTCTGTCATCTTCATTACTGTCCTATAATATGGTTTGCTACAACTAAGTCTGACCTGAACAAACTTCAACTTGTTCAAAACAGAGCGGCTAGACTGTACTTAAATGTTCATTGCGCACTAATATTTAATTTATGCATTCACGTCTGTCCTGGTTGTCTGTTGAACAAAAGATGCAGTGTAGTCTCCTTATGTTCTTTAGAACTATCATGTTGGATCAATCACCAGATTACTTTTACAAATAATTTTTAAAATCAACTAAGACACACATTCATGACACTAGAAATGCCAGCAATGGCTATTTGGCACTTCCTGCTCCCAGGACCAATCTCCTCAAACATACAGTCATGTAAAGATGTATTTCATTCTGGAATATATTGCCATCACACATTAATCTCTCACAAAGTAAATTGTCATTCAAGACAGCTTTGAACATACACCTATTACAGCTACCCACATGATGTGAATGTTTAATACTGGTTTTAACTCGCTATGTTATCTTATGTTGTATTTTTCCATTGTATGTTGGGTAATGCATGTATTCTTTGTATTTTGATTTTGTATGCTCCTATATGGACCCCAGGAAGACTAGCAGTTGCCTTGGCGTCAGCTAATGGGGATCCATTCAATAAACAACAAACAATAAACAATAACCAACATTATGTTTCATGTTCATTAGAAATTCCCCCGACAGCTCGTACAGCAAATGAATATGTTTGTCTTGATACAAGGAATAATGTTAGCTAACTTAGCATCAACTTAAGACAATGATGTTGCCTAACTAGCTAGGACTTCACTTACATCTCTCATTCCTCACTGCTTCTTCCCTGCTGCGGGCAAATAACTTTCTGATATCCACCTAGGAGTTACAGTTTGAGTCAAATCAAAATCAAAATAATATAATTAACAAATTGTTGTTGGCTAACGTATACCTACCTCACGCAGTGATACGCATTCTCTCTCTCTCTCTCTCGCTCTCTCTCTCTCTCAACTGAAGTCTCCAGCCACACGTGAATAAATTACCATATTAATTAGCCATGTGCTCATTGTTAAGTGGAGTGAATACAGTAGCAATCAATTACCATACTAAGTAGTATATGCGCTGTTGTCTATGTTATGTAGATTTAAAACTCTGAAGCGTTTTTTTTTTTATTGGTGAAATTTGTACTGGAGCACTGCAGATCAACACTGGGGCACGTGCCCCAGTGAAATATGTCTGGCGACGCCCCTGATGTGTACTATGGCTATGATTTCTTGTTGTTTTTTTCCCTTGGCCTCAGTCTGGACCCCCTCTCCAGGGGCCCAGGCTTAGACCGATTTTTTTTTATTTTATTTAATTTTATTTTAATCACACACACTATTTTTTACCCGTACCTCACCTTTTTTGTCAGGGGCGCTGGAAGCCAGCAGACCCGTCAGCGATCTTGTTCTGTCCCCCTGTAATGTTTGTCTGATCTTGAATGGGTTTGTGCTGCAAATTTTAATTTTCCTGAAGGAATAAATAAAGTACTATCTAATCTAATCTAATCTAATCTAAATATGTTTGTATTCTTGTAATGATGTCCCTACAAGCAAAACGTAATTCAAGGCATTAATAAACCACAGTTCTACTTGACTTGAGTTTTTGATTATATAAGGTATCAGGTTGGCCCTCTAAACCAAAAACCTCTTTAAGCTGCAAATTACCATTTATGCTGACATGTTTACAATGCAATTTCCTGTCCCTTCCTTTCTAATTATATCTCACCTCTCTCTCATCAGGACACTACACTGTAAATAAAATATGACATTAGGACATGCACAGGAAATCAAGTTTTCAACATCTTCCACCTTTATTTTTCTTTTTTTAACCCCTAATCACAACCTATCTATTATGTTGAATGCTCCTATTAATGTATTCATCATTGGGACGTCCTCAGATGGGTTTGCCATCTGAGATTTTCCAATCCTCGTAGTTCCCAATGAATCTGCCGGGATGTACTGGTGGAAAAAAATGCATTTTGCAAGTTTTTTTTTTTTTCTAACAGGAGATATATAAAAATTATATGGAAAAACAAACACCATTAACAAACAATGCCAGCAGACACAAAATTAATGGATTACATTTGTTTTCATTGGCTCCTTAAAGGGGACCTTTTATGTAAAACTAGCTTTTTACTACCTATTAGTGCCTGTTTTTGTGTTTTTGGGATCTGCACAAGTCCTGACCATTTGAAATCCAACCAACAATCTTGCCTTCCTTCATACTTGGCCCAAACGAGCCGTTTGGAGTTGGCCCATGCTTCCGACATGTGACGTTAGATTCATATATAGTAGAGATTAAGCCAAAGATCATTGTGCAAATCTGCCATTGAAGTCCGATGTTTAGTCAATAAACTCCTTTGTTTGCCTCTTGTAGTGGGGCAGACTGGCTCGTATATGCACATGGGTCCTCTGCTGTTTTTATTTCTAATACAAGGTAGCGTATCGTTTAAACATATCTGTCAGTAGACTCAATATGGAAGCGCTAAGAACTACAACATGGCTGACGGGAAAAAGACGCAGTTGAGGTGGAGGCACGTAAATAAGACAAAACGGCGCATCCTGAAATGATAGTTAGAAAGTGGCGTGAAATTTTGTCTGTAAAACCTAACCTAAGTGACTTTTTTGATTAAAGAATCACCATTACATGTAATGTAGACCACAACAAAGTGTTTTTAATGTTTGAGAAAAAAAATCACAATTGTACCGCTTTAAATCAATTATAAAGTTAAAGTTAAAGTTAAAGTTAAAGTAGCACTAATAGTCTCACACACACACACTGGGTGGGGTGAAATTACCCTCTGCATTTGACACATCCCCTTGTTCCGCCCCCTGTGGGAAGAGGGGAGCAGTGAGCAGCACCGGTGGCCACGGTTGGGAAACATTTTGTTAATTCAAACCCCAATTCCAACCCTTGATTCTGAGTGCCAGGCAGGGGGGTAATGGGTCCCATTTTTAAAGTCTTTGGTGTGACTCGGCCGGTTAACGCTAAATAGAAGATGCATCTAATATTTTTATTTCTGAAAAATCAAAATATGCTGACACGCACAAAGATGAAATATTATCTCTTTCATCTGTCTTTGGAGCGCATTCGCTTCCTTCCTCACAGCCATTTGTGCATAACTGTGCCATTTTGCACAGACCCTCCAGATGTACTAAATATAGACGCACAACAATTTCAGTCCTGTTAAACCACATTGCGAGCCCTTAATGATCATATTTGCATCTCCTTCTTCCAGTATTGTGGATATAATGCATTCCTAAAATCAGGATATTCTGCATACACAATTGTACGCACGTACAACACTTAAGACCTTCAGTATATCAGTATGCGGAATAAAATGATGGAATGGATTAAGCAAATAAATCAAACAATGTACTAATTTAATCCACTTCAAGAAACTCTTCAAACTTAAAGTTTTTCAAAAGTACAAAGAAGAAGAACCATGATAAACATTCTGAATTTATTTCATCCATTCATTTTCTAGATGATCGTACTTATCTCATCATATGAAATATAACTTAGTTCACTAATTGTTATTTATTTATTTATTGTTATTGTTATTACTATTGGAGTATATTGTGAATACATTGAGAACAGGAAGTGAACAAAAGTTTTAGCAACTGTCATGTGAAAGAAAAAGGGGTAGGATTAAATAAATTCTGCTTCTTTCTGCTCCTTTTCGAACATGTTGAATAGAGAAAATGGAAATCGTGATGTATCATGTTGTATGCATGCATGTTCGAAATAAACACAAACTCAATTCAACTCAACATGAAGACAGACATGCTAAATTAATTCTGCTCTCAATTTTGCTCATTTAAAAGATGCAATCCTATTGGAGAAGAGTTTTAATACACCCAAACCGTAGCAGATCAGGCTAAGGTCTGAAAAGGTAGAAAAAACCCATTAGTTGAAGAAAGTGCTGGTCAACATCAAGCTTGACACATACAGATGAACAAATACTTATTATTTGGTTTTCATCATTATTTCAGGGTGGGCATGATTGAAAATAATTGAGAACCACAGGTGTAAAGTGTTACTCAAGGCATTTCAATGGTGGGGTTTTAAAGGCCTACGAAAATTAGATTTTCTTATTTAAACGGGGATACCAGGTCCATTCTATGTGTCATACTTGATCATTTCGCGATATTGCTATATTTTTGCTGAAAGGATTTAGTAGGGAACATCGACGATAAAGTTTGCAACTTTTGGAGGCTAACAGAAAAGCCCTGCCTTTACCGTAAGTCGCAGACGATGACTTCACATGTTGATGACTCCTCACATATTCACATTGTTTTTAATGGGAGCTTCCAACAAAAAAAAAGCTATTCGGACCGAAAAAAGCGACAATTTCCCCATTAATTTGAGCGAGGATGAAAGATTTGTGTTTGAAAATATGGAAAGCGACGAATTAAAAAAAATAAAAAAAACGCGATTGCATTGGGACGGATTCAGATGTTTTTAGACTCATTTACTAGGATAATTCTGGGAAATCACTTATCTTTCTATTGTGTTGCTAGTGTTTTAGTGAGTTTAATAGTACCTGATAGTCGGAGGTGTGTGTCCACGGGTGTCTTGACGCCAGTGTCTCAGGGAACTTGACGGCACAAGCTCAGCTGATCTCCGGTAAGAAGCGACTTTTTACCACAATTTTCTCACCAAAAACTGCTGGATGACATTCGGTCGGGATCCAAGTTCGCTTGACCCCGCTCTGATCCATAGTAAAGTTTCACCTCCGGGAATTTTAAACAAGGAATCATCGTGTGTTTGTGTGGCTAAAGGCTAAAGCTTCCCAACTCCATCTTTCTACTTTGACTTCTCCAATATTAATTGAACAAATTGCAAAAGATTAAGCAACACAAATCCCCAAAATACTGTGTAATTATGCGATTAAAGCAGATGACTATTAGCTGTGTGTGTGTCCAGTGCTCATATTTCCTAACAGTCCGTGACGTCACGCGTACATGTCATCATTACGCGACGTTTTCAAGAAGAAACTCCCGGGAAATTTAAAATTGCAATTTAGTAAACTAAAAAGGCCGTATTGGCATGTGTTGCAATGTTAATATTTCATCATTGATATATAAACTATCAGACTGCGTGTTGGGTAGTAGTGGGTTTCAGTAGGCCTTTAAGGAAAAAGGAACAGAAGACTTCAAAGCTGCATCACTAAACAGTGCTTAATGTAAATATTGTTAATTGTGTCTATGTGCTGTTTATTCAGTGCACATAAAAGGATCAAATGAGTGCCCTTGATAAAAAAAGAGACATTTTACAAAGACACTTGGGAATGGTGACACGCCAGAGGAGAGGATACTCAAGTGTTTTGATTTTTTCACACATACGTTATTGGTAATCCTAATTACCATCAGACCATTCATGAAGAGAGGTGCATTAAGTTGAATGTCCTCACCAATATTCATTTACATTAACTCATCTGCGAGGCTTTCACTTCAAATCCAGTTGCATCCACGAGACGGTGAAAAACATTTCTATCAGCAAATCTTTTTCTATCAAGACATTGTTAATATGCCGAGAAATAATACAATCTCAGGTCTCTGTAAACCAACGGATGTACTCCTGCGTTGGTGTCACGCATACTTACAATTGTAGTATGGTCACAAAGGAGGCAACCTGACAAAACACAAACATGCCATATGCATATTGGCCGTTAAACAGGCCGCGGATAAATCAACATTTAGTGTGCACCAACGCGGTAGAAATATTTATCCTAGAGAACAAACGATGTGTGCAGCAAAGCTGCCATATTGGGGAAAGCAAATAAGGCAGATTAACTGTTCTGGTGTTCTGGTGATGTTCTGTTCCCAGACATGTTCGTTTGGGACAGATGGAGGCAATGAGACATATAAAGCTCATTGTTATCACAAAGTGGGCACAGCCACCTCAGAATTAATCACACAAAATAGGCGTGAGGAGCTTTACGCCACATGGACAAAAGTTTTGGGACACACCGTTGTATATTTAATGTAGAAGCTCTCAGGAATGCCTTAAACGCCTTTGGTATGAACTAGATAAGGGGCAGGCACCTTCTCTGATGACAAATAATATTAATGATAATACATTTTACTTAGAAGCACTTTTTGTAAAACTCAAATACATTCTATAATAAGCAATAAAAAGATGGATGTAAAATATAAAAATGTCACTGACGCTGACCAAGGTTACATACAACAAATATGACTGGGATCCAGCCAATGAAATGACAGTTTGATAAGACTCAATTATTTTCAACACAAGAACAGCACAAAACAAGTTAATTACAGCACATCTTTTTTTGTCCCGAATTTTTCTCGCGGCACATGCCATCATCAACTGAGAGGGGCGTGGAATCATGACAGACAGCTCTGCAAAAAGGACAGGGACTTACTCAATCACCAGATAGTCCAGCTCTCTTCAAAGTCTTCAATATTCACGGAAAATTTGTTAATCAAATTTTTTCTTACAGTTTTTGACCTCGGATTTTGGGCACTTCCTTGCGATTGTGATGTGATTTAACTGTTTTAATGCCGAGTCCTGCCTCCCTTGCTTCCCCTTCACTGTTCATAGAGGACCCCAGTACACAAACTCTGACCCTGAATAAACTATTGTCTTTTCTCCACACTGAAATGTCTGCATTTTGGAGTTCAGTCAACAATCCCAGTGCCAACCACTGACATAACGTTTGTCAGAGTTGCCACTGACAGTTTGTTTGTGTTTTAGTTTCTCCTCTGTGTGTTTAGTCTTTCCTGTCCTTAGTTCCTGTCTAGTGCTCTTATTTTGGTTCAGCTTCCTGTTTGTCTCCCTGTGTCCTGTTTTCACTCAGCCTCGGCATCTGGTCACACCTGACGTCAATCAGCCAGCTCCTATTTTACCTGCTTTGTTCCTCCAGTCAGTGCTGGATCATTGTATTGTCATTCGGACTTGTCGTTGCCATATGTTGCTCTTGTCGTGTCTGTGATTCTTTTCAGCTATTACCTATCGTGTTACATTTTGTCCTGGTCGTTGTAGCGGTAAGCTGTTCTTGTTAGCCATTAGTTATTTCCAGTTTTTCTGTTGGCTATCCTCTAGCTTCCATGCTAAAGTTCCTTTTTGTTTTCTAGCTTCCAGTGCTACCTCCCTTAGTTTGTTATTCCGCCCACATGCGTGTTTTTTGTTTGTTCTTGTTCTATTATTTATATTAAATGTCCTCATATTCTATGCCTGCCTCCGTCCCTGCATCTTGGGGTTCAACAACAAATAATCCTGACAACGTTACTGTTGTTTCTTTAGATAAAGGTGCTAAAAAAAAAAAAGCTTGTTTTGTACTTGAAGTTTTTAATGCAACATCATTACAGTTCGTATATTCAACACTGAAAAAAAATTATTACTTTCGAGGCCAATTGTTCTCGAAAGAAAGAAACAAACAAACACCATTGATAATTACTGCATAGTTTTTTTTAGCATTGTCCATTGGGTCTCTCAGCAAACAAAGGGGAATCTATTGAAGAAGTAGAAGAAGCATGGCTGGTAAGCAATGGACTAGAGAATAAATGTTTTACAATTCAAACTGGGTCTTTTGTAACTCAGAGCGATTGGCAAATGGATCCTGACGCACTCCTGCAGAAATGTAGGTTCTTGACATGGTTGGGGGGCGCATTATAAATGAAAATAACATAACATAACATAACATGATGCCTTTTAAAACTTGATAACACATTATTATCACAGACCAAACGGATACAGAGTTGCATACTATGCGTTTTTACACTGACCAACTTTCCAAAAATATATTCTTCCATTTCATCGACTTTACGTCCTAAAATATGCTACCTCCTTGGTTTTGGCGAGCAAAAGTGGAATTGTGTTGATCTAATGCCTTAATGGAATGATACGGAATTACAATCAAAGTGATGAAGTTTATCTAGATTGATCACGTTTGAAGGATTAAACCTGATATCTGACAAGTGGCTGCAGTCCAAATTAAAAGTCCTCTATGATGCAAAATGTAACTTTTATTGATGTTTTAACAGGCGAATGTTTTCCTTAGATTATGTTTATGACCATGAATTGATTAACGTGGACCCCGACTTCAACAAGTTGAAAAACTTATTCGGGTGTTACCATTTAGTGGTCAATTGTACGGAATATGTACTGTACTGTGCAATCTACTAATAAAAGTATCAATCAATCAATCAATCAAAAAAAAAAAACAACCAATAAACATGAGGAAAATAAATCATCCTCCTCAAATATACTTATGAACCAACCATGTACATATGAATTGAAAACAAAGATGGATACAGGTTACATTTAAGGAATATTAAAATAATGCTAATGTAAAACAATATTTTGAGTGGATAATGTAAATTAATGCCACCAAACTAAACATTTTTATTTAGCATAATCATAATTTGAAATTAAATTAACTTTGAAAAAAAAAACTGCAATATCTTGACGAATACAATTTTATTACCAGAACACCAAGAAGGACAAGCAGTAGACTATGATTGGATGGATGTTACAAACAAACATTTTTTAAATGTTTTACTTGAATGTTTGTCTTTTTTTTTCTGTTCAAAACTTGCTTACAATTCTATCTAAAGTACCGCTGAGGTGTATTTTGAATTGAAATTTTCCAGTGGGCACACCTCATGTTTGTGAGTAGATCACTAACCATATAACAACCCATGCCACCTTTCAGGTAACCATCCACAGTTTAGGTTAAAAAAACCATGAACAATCAAAATAAATCGTGGAATTAATCTGTCTGTACATCATCAATGCGATTCTGCTTTTTGATTAATGGCATTAATTAACGTGTTAACTTTGACAGTCCAAAAACAAATGTATTTTATAAAATCAAATACAAGAGATAGTATATTATACACATGTGAAATATGAACACATGTGCACTTAATGTCAAATATGTTTGTTTTGTACTGTCTATGTTTTTTAAATGAATGGATGGTAAGTGAAAAATATTCTTATCGGAAGGATAAGCTCATTAAGCCAATGCTTGAGTTTGATTGATTGATTTATTGATTGAGAAGTTTATTGACATCTTAAATAATTGAATCCATGTAATGCTTTAAAAAGGCAAATGGATGACACAAAAAGCCAAAACGCTTGTTTACATTGTGGTCCATTAAATATTCATTACATTTGATACATTCAATAATAAAAGATAGATAACCTGTAACATGTTTATAAAAAAATATGTTATAAAATTGATAAATTATGTACATATACACAGTATTTGATTTGAACATTTAATTTGAAAAACTATATATACAAAGGTCCACACCTTTCCGGTCAAATATTGTTTTTTTTTTCTTTTTGTTTGTTTCTGACGATGAATTGTACATAATGTTGCTTATTGATGCGTGTAATTGACTGAAATAAACTCTCTTGTAATATAAAACATGCATGTAAACGTTATGTGTTTAAATCAATTATTAATATTGTTTTTGACATTGGGGTTTTTCGTATAGCAAAGGGAATTAAAGGGGAACTACCACTTTTTTAATTTTGCCTATTGTTCACATTTATTATGAAAGACATGACAACGGATGTATATCTTTTTTTTAATGCATTCAACTAGTAAATAAACGTAAATAAAAGTCCGCTTACAGTGGAGCCAATAGAAGGTCCTCTATTCCATCTATAAAAATAAAATAACATAAAAAATTACCTTTTGTGACTTAAATATTATTATATAATAAGTATTAGTGATATTGTTATTATAAGAGCTAACACAGACAAACTATAGCAGGGTTGTGATCATGATCTTGTGTACTAATGTTGACATGATCCACTGATCAGCTTTTTTCTTGCTCGCCAAACTTTTTTCTGGACCTTAAATCATGACCCTCACCTGAATAGTAGAAGGAGAGAACGTGTTCCGACAAGTTTGTGCACTTTGACAGCCAATTTAGACTCGAGATATGGCGAGAACAACACGAAAAGACGCTTGGTTCCTCCTCCCTTTTCTTTGGAGGATAATGAGTCATTCTTTATCTAAATGGGAATATATGAACATTCCATCAGTTGACTAATGACAGCATACTTTGTGCAGTAAGTGGTGATTTGTTATGTTTTTTGGCTCTTCTGAAGTCTCCAGTGAATAATAATCAGGGATGTTGTTGGGAACAAAAGAGAACGTTGTGATGCGTTTTTAAAATGAATGTGCCGTGTCTGCTTAAAAATGATCAACATAGGTAAATATTAAATGTTGATATAAATGTGCCCATTACTACATTATATAAATAATTACATTAGTGCGTCTGCCTCACAATACGAAGTTCCTGCAGTCCTGGGTTCAAATCCAGGCTCGGGATCTTTTCTGTTGTCCCCGTGAATGCGTGGGTTCCCTCCGGGTACTCCGGCTTCCTCCCACTTCCAAAGACATGCACCTGGGGATAGGTTGATTGGCAACACTAAATTGGCCCTAGTGTGTGAATGTGAGTGTGAATGTTGTCTGTCTGTCTATCTGTGTTGGCCCTGCGATGAGGTGGCGACTTGTCCAGGTTGTACCCCGCCTTCCGCCCGATTATAGCTGAGATAGGCGCCTGCGCCCCCCGCGACCCCGAAAGGGAATAAGCGGTAGTAAATGGATGGATGGATGGATATAAAACCCTAATAGAGGGGTTTTGATGTTTTTTAAGGGCTTTATTGGCCGAATAGAGCGGCTCCCATAGGCTCCATTGTAAGCTGAATTTTGATCGCATTTATTTACGAGTTAGAATGCATTTTAAAAAAAAACATCCATTGTCATGTCTTTCATAATGTTTGTCAATGATAGGCAATATTCCCCCCCAAAAAGTGCAGTTCCGCTTTTAGTTAAATGGTGTGAACACAATCAGCTGTGTTTCTGGAAACAAACCAATTGCAAAATCATTAAAGTCTATGTTTCATCTCATCTGGGCATCATTACTCTACCATGCAGGTGTTTTTTAACCCTCTGCCAACCGTTCACTTTCACTCTCTGATTAAAATCTGCCTGCAACACGCGCGCACACCAACACACACACACTGTGTATTTCTCTCAGACTCCTATTAATGTCAGTCCATCGCAAAAGGCTCACAAAGCGAATGAAAAGAAAACATTTTCTGTGTACCTTTTCAAAAGGGACCAAAGCCACCTCCATGTGACACTCCGTGTCGCAATATTATTCCTGATGAAAAAGCCAGGCGCCAATCTTTCATTGCAGAAAATATCCTCCCTTTCACCTCAACCCTCATGCTGTTAAAGCTTCTATTCATCAGCTCTATGAGAGTTGCACAGGTTTCAATACGATATGTTGCCCAAGGATTATCAAAACTGAAAATGGAGTAAATAAGATGATGACATTTGCTTTTTAAGAATAGGATTCGGCTTTTTCAGGAATACGAAAAAAAGGACAAACATCATGATATTTATTGGATCAGTCCAAGAGTGTCACAATTCAATTCACTCTCAATAATAACACCCTTGTGCTGATTCCACATATTTATTTTTTTCTGTCATTGTTTGGACGTGGCTTATTCACACTGCATAACCAATGTCAGAAAACCAGGAGATACTGCAATTATAATGTTTTTTGTCATAAAAACAATCCCTGTAAGTCGAACACATTTCCAGTGAGGGTTGGACTCCGCCAAGGCTGTCCTTTGTCACCGATTCTGTTCATAAATTTTATGGACATAATTTCTAGGCGCAGTCAAGGCGTTGAGGGGTTCCGGTTTGGTGACCGCAGGGTTAGGTCTCTGCTTTTTGCAGATGATGTGGTCCTGATGGC
The DNA here is from genome assembly GCF_033978795.1 of Nerophis ophidion. Lineage (NCBI taxonomy): Eukaryota > Metazoa > Chordata > Actinopteri > Syngnathiformes > Syngnathidae > Nerophis > Nerophis ophidion. Next base: position 62,774,290 of record NC_084615.1, on the reverse strand, counting down.
TTCATCTGACCGGAATCTTCAGCTCTCACTGGATCGGTTTGCAGCCGAGTGTGAAGCGACCGGAATGAGAATCAGCACCTCAAAGTCCGAGTCCATGGTTCTTGCCCGGAAAAGGGTGGAATGCCATCTCCGGGTTGGGGAGGAGACTCGGCCCCAAGTGGAGGAGTTCAAGTACCTAGGAGTCTTGTTCACGAGTGAGGGAAGAGTGGATCGTGAGATCGACAGGCGGATCGGTGCGGTGTCTTCAGTAATGCGGACGTTGTACCGATCCGTTGTGGTGAAGAAGGAGCTGAGCCGGAAGGTAAAGCTCTCAATTTACCGGTCGGTCTACGTTCCCATCCTCACCTATGGTCATGAGCTTTGGGTCATGACCGAAAGGATAAGATCACGGGTACAAGCGGCCGAAATGAGTTTCCTCCGCCGTGTGGCGGGGCTCTCCCTTAGAGATAGGGTGAGAAGCTCTGCCATCCGGGAGGAACTCAAAGTAAAGCCGCTGCTCCTCCACATCGAGAGGAGCCAGATGAGGTGGTTCGGGCATCTGGTCAGGATGCCACCCGAACCCCTCCCTAGGGAGGTGTTTAGGGCACGTCCAACCGGTAGGAGGCCACGGGGAAGACCCAGGACACGTTGGGAAGACTATGTCTCCCGGCTGGCCTGGGAACGCCTCGGGATCCCCCGGGAAGAGCTAGACGAAGTGGCTGGGGAAAGGGAAGTCTGGGCTTCCCTGCTTAGGCTGCTGCCCCCGCGACCCGACCTCGGATAAGCGGAAGAAGATGGATGGATGGAAAAAATCCCTGTGTATATTCACGCACAAGAGGGACCCGTTTAATTGAATCAATTTCCCTTGTAGATGATGGATTCACCTCCTGTCATGGTGTATGTTGTCTGATTTCCACGGTCTTATTTTGTGGCTTACATTTACCGCCTTTTCTTCATCTACGGTCGGGTCTCTTCTCTCCATCTGACGGTCTCGCTAACATTACCGACACTAGCAGGGAAATGATGGTAATTGGACATTTTGGATTCTGACAGCTGCTAACATGAAGGCGACAGGCTTTGCCTTGGAGTGCTGAAACATATTCAATGATCTTTACCCTAATAACCAGAGTTTTGCTTTTTGCCCTGATGCAGCCTCCATGCATTTGTGAATGTGCACTCCGGAAAAATAGATTACATTTGGGAATCATCAAACATAAAGTCTATGGTTAGACCTTATCGTGATACATAGATGGATAGATATGCAACATATGTACAGATTAAATAGACTCCCTTTCCTCCTTTTAAAGCCTTTAAGCAGGGATGATATGCGTCACTGAATTAAAAATGAGAAAGATCCACTTGACTTGTAGCTTTTAATTAAGACCAAGCCATTACCTAACCTGCGTTAATCAGGTGCTGTATACACACGGCCCAGCCATGGCAAAAACCCTGTATGTGGTCAGGGGCTAAAAGGGGGCTACTTGTTCTGGCGACCAATCACTGAATTACCGCAAGGATACAATAACTTTTATTCAGCTGTGAGTCACGTCCAAATTTGACAGAAATAATTGCTAATTCAGCATTGCTTTGAACAGTGTCTTTGTAAACAACCATATATTATTGGTTTATATTGAGTTTGAGTTTGTGTTTATTTTGAACATGCATGCAATGCACTCCATAAATAATAACTTAGAAATGAATAAATACAAATAACAAATAAATAAAAATTGGTGAAGTAAGTTATATTTAATTTGTGCTCAATGTACTCCATAACTAATAACTTAGAAATTAATAAACTAAATAAATAATAATTGGTGAAGTAAGTTATATTTCATATTGTGAGATGAGTAAGATTATGTAGAAAATGGATGGATGGATGAAATAAATTCAGAATGTTTAGTGTGGTTCTTCTTCTTTGTACTTTCTAAACACTAAGTTTCAGACTTTTTTGAAGTGGATTATATTAGTACATTGTTTGGTTTATTTGGTGAATCCATTCCATAATTTATTTCCACACACTGATATACTGAAGGTCTTAAGTGTTGTACGTGCGTACATATGTTTTAAATTAAATTGTTCACTGAGATTATATATCTCATCTTTTGTTGAGAAGAATTGTTGCATATTCTTGGGTAGCAGATAGTAGTTTGCTTTGTGCATAATTTTAGCTGTTTACAAATTCATTAAGTTGTGGAATTTCAGTATTTTCAATTCAATGAATAAAGGGTTTGAGTGTTCTTTATATCCAACATTATGTATTATTCTAACTGATCTTTTTGTAACACGGTTTATGAATGAAGTTTACTTTTGTAGTTATTCCCCCATATTTCTGCACGATTATACTGTAGCTGAAGGATATGATGTCTAAAGAAAATTTATTTTTTCATAGATTTTGCCCATTTTTTTGTACAAAGTATGAATGATTAGTTATGAATAGAATATGTTAATAGCTACAGCTTAAAAACCTTTTTAAATGAATATTTTAACATAAAAAAAAAAAAATCCTGTACACCAGTTATTTACCACTTATGTACCACAAGTGATATGCGGGCTCTATCTAGTGGTACGCCAAAGAATCACTTGATTAAAGTACGGTGTTTTATTGTTGTATATTCAAATACAGTGTTACTGTGGTGTTAAATAAAATATCTGCCTTGTTTTTAATGAATAATTAGGCCTACGGCACTACTCTATTTTAATGGTGGTCAGTATGGTGTTACCAGGAATAACAAGTGTTGTCTGAGGCGGTACTTGGTGATAAAAAGGTTTAAGAACTACTGCCCTTGTGTGTTATACGAGCATAATATTAAAAAACATAAATGGGGCCACAAACAACATCTTATTTAGGGCCACAAAAAGCTTAGGGTGAGCCTTGGGTAAACTCCGGTTTTATGAAATTGATCCACAGAAAAAGTGCAAGGCAAATAGAATCATGTTGTACAATTGGAGAATGACATTATGACTATTTTATTACTCTGCAGACCATCCCAAGGCAAGGGACCTTACAACAGATCTAATCGATGCCTGTGGCTCTAATCACATGAAACTTTAATGCTGGCCACATCTCCCAGGTCTTTTTTTTTTTTACTTTCACACCAAATTACCTCTAGCCCCAAGTCTTGGCTCCAAATAAAACTATATATATATATATTATTACAGATTAAGTATAACAGCCGTAATCTAGTGAAGGACAAAGGCTGGGTTTTAGTGGACAGCACTGGTGGCTGCTTGGAATGATTGCACATGTAACCGTGCATGTGCACCTTTATTACAGGGAGATGAGCTTGAAGCCTTAAGGGTGTCATTATTATATGGCGCAATTCACAAGTAGACAAGAGCATGGCACTATCACAGCCTTTTATCAAATTTGCGAGCACCATTGGAGCCATCTAATACCAACCAATAATTCAATACTGGAGTGAACTGAACCTCCGTAGTCGAGTAGTTAATTAAAATCCTGAAAGCAAATTTGGCCTCTATCATTTCATCATTTTAGATGAGTTCCTTCTGTTTCCGTACATCAGCGCAAATCCCACAGAAACCTGAATGCGCCTGTGTGGTATGCTTCTGAAATAGATAATATTCTCAAATGTGCACTGTATCTGATTTGTAATAATAAAGGCTTGTCTTGTAAACCATTATTCAACTGTTCATTGGTCAGAAAGATCCAGAGCGCCATCATGTGGGCAGGAGATTTCATGACACATACTGTATGTGTGTGTTATATGTTCTCTCTGGTGTGGTTTCTTTGTTTCAGATGTATTGAATAAATTTCATTGTGATTATCACACGGTTTCATTTACATGGCATGAAAATTACACAGCGATGTACTCTATGTAGTGATGTCTATTTGATGTAAGAAGTGTTAATGATTTTGTTTTCATACTTTTGAATTGTGATTAATCATGATTAACCACAGCAAAGTGCTCCCTTGCATATTTTAATTAATATATGTTTGAAAATAGTCGAAAATACTATATTTAATTTGGCAATTTTTTATTTTTATTTTTATTTTTTTATTAATCATTCCAACAAAATAATACACAATAATACCATTATAATGCACTTCCAATTCCAAAACCAAACAACATTTAGAAGAGCAATGAACTGCGCAATTAAGAGGATACACAAGCATGACACAAAACAATCCAAAAGTAGTCAAACAAAAATTAATAATATCAACAACAGTATCAATATTAAAAACAATTCCAAAATACCTCATTGACATGATCATTACAGCCATTTATTAAAAAAAAAAAAAAAAAAAAAAACATTTATAAAATGAACAATTGTGTCACAGTGGCTTACACTTGCATCACATTTCATAAGCTTGACAACACATTGTGTCCAATATTTTCCACAAAGTTAAAAAAAAGTCATATATTTTAGGTTCATCTACAAACCCCGTTTCCATATGAGTTGGGAAGTTGTGTTAGATGTAAATATAAACGGAATACAATGATTTGCAAATCATTTGCAACCCGTATTCATTTGAATATGCCACAAAGACAACATATTTGATGTTCAAACTGATAAACATATATATTTTTTTGCAAATAATCATTAACTTTAGAATTTGATGCCAGCAACACGTGACAAAGAAGTTGGGAAAGGTGGCAATAAATACTGATAAAGTTGAGGAATGCTCATCGAACACTTATATGGAACATCCCACAGGTGTGCAGGCTAATTGGGAACAGGTGGGTGCCATGATTGGGTATAAAAAGCAGCTTCCAAGAAATGCTAAGTAATTCACAAACAAGGATGGGCTGAGGGTCACCACTTTGTAAGCAAATTGTCGAATAGTTTAAGAAAAACATTTCTCAACGAGCCATTGCAAGGAATTTAGGGATTTTACCATCTACGGTCCGTAAAATCATCAAAACGTTCAGAGAATCTGGAGAAATCAGTAGGCGATGATATTACGGACTTTTTATCCCTTAGGCAGTACTGCATCAAAAATCGACATCAGTGTGTAAAGGATATCACCACATGGGCTCATGAACACTTCATAAAACCACTATCAGTAACTACAGTTGGTTAAACTATACTATGCAAAGCCTAACCCATTTATCAACAATATCCTGAAATGCCGACGGCTTGGCTGGCCCTGTGCTCACCTAAGATGGACTGATGCGAAGTGGAAAGGTGTTCTGTGGTCTGACGAGTCCACATTTCACATTTTATTTGGAAACAGAGGACGTGGTGTCCTCCAGAACAAAGAGGAAAATAACCATTCGGATTGTTATAGGCGCAAAGTTCAAAAGCCAGTATCGGTGATGGTATGGGGGTGTATTAGTGCCCAAGGCATGGGTAATTTACACATCTGTGAAGGCACCGTTAATGCTGAAATGTCCATACAGCTTTTGGAGCAACATATGTTGTCATCCAAGCAATGTTGTCATGGACGCCCCTGCTTATTTCAGCAAAACAAGTGTTACAACAGCGTGGCTTCGTAAAAAAAAGTGCGGGTACTAGATTCAGGATTTCATCCACTTACTGTTATAGAGATTATTGAACAACAGCAAAGATTGTTGAACAAGAAAATATGGAACTAAAAAACTTCTGCAACAAAGATCACAAAAACCAGGATTCGGAAAACGATATAGATCCTGATACAATTTTTTTTCTCCCACATCAGTAATTATTATTTTTATTACACAGATGAGCAATTTAAAAGCAACATTTAATGTGATAACAAATTGTCAATAATTCATTTTAACAGCAGAAGCTTGTATGCAAACTACAACAACATTAAGAACTTTTTGGAACACATCAACGACCCCTTCAAAGTGATCGCCGTCACAGAAACATGGATTGATGATAGAAAAGGAATAGATTTTGATCTGGAAGGATATGAACTAAACTACATCAACAGAACCAACAAAAATGGAGGAGGAGTAGCTGTGTATGCGATGAAGAACCTGAGCTACAAAGTGGTAAAAAACATGTCATTTGCTATAGATAATATCTTAGAATGTATTATCATTGAAATATGTCTGGGAAAAAAGCAAAAACACATTCATCAGTTGTATGTATAAATCACCTAAGTCAAGTACAGAATCATTTGAAGAATGGATCAAGGCAAATTACATGGACAATGGTAAAAAAATATATTTTCTTATGCGGTGACTTTATCAAGCAAAAGTCTATTGATGACTTATTGATACAATGTACAGCATCAGTTGATATCCTAAAATCACAAAGACAAGTAGAATCACAGGACGGTGTTCCACGCTTATTGATCGTATTTTTACCAATGATTTTTACAATAACACTACAAGTGGTCTACTTATAACCGACGTTAGTGATCATCTGCCAGTTTTTACAATATATGATGGAAACTGCAAAAAGAACATGGAAGACAAAAGGACATTTCAAAGACTGTGCACAGAGAAGAGGATGATTGCTTTCAAAATTGAGCTACAAAAGCAGGATTGGGATAATGTGTATAATGAAAAAGAGGTTGATGAAGCATATGAACATTTCTTAAACAAGTTCATAATACTTTATGAAAAACATTGTCCATGGAAACAACTCAGTAGTAAGCAGAGAAAGAATAATCAACCATGGATGACAAAATGCTTGTAAGAAGAAGAATACACTATATAGAAAATGTATAGCACAAAGAACTAGAGGCAGAAATTAAATACAAAAAGTATAAAAACAAGTTAACAAACATACTACGATCATGTAGAAAAGAATATTACAGTGAATTATTGGACAGGAACAAAAATAAAATGAGAGCAACATGGGGCATCCTCAATAGCATTAATAAAAATGGCACTAAAAGGGATTACCCCCAATACTTCTCAGACGGAAATAAACGTATTGACAACATAAAGGAAGTAGTTGAAAGCTTTAATAATTACTTTGTAAATATTGGAACAAAATTGGAAGAAAGGATTCCAGACCCAGATTCAATTGAGGACTATAATGATACCATAGAGCGAAATCCCAACTCCATGTTCCTCAGTAATGTGACACAGGAGGAAATAGTTACAATTGTGAAAAAATGTAAATCTAAGACTTCAACTGATTGTAACGGAATTGATATGGAAACGATAAAAAAGGTTATTGGCGAGATCTCAGGATCATTAATGTATATTATCCATCCATCCATCCATCCATCCATTTCCTACCGCTTATTCCCTTTGGGGTAGCGGGGGGCGCTGGTGCCTATCTAAGCTACAATCTGGTGGAAGGCGGCGTACATTCTGGACAAGTCGCCACCTCATTGCAGTAATGTATATTAGTAACCTATCATTGGAAATAGGTACATTTCCAAACAAAATGAAAATAGCTAAAATTGCACCAATTTATAAGACTGGAGACAAACATCTATTTACAAATGATAGACCTGTTTTTTTACTTCCACAATTTTCTAAAATCATTGAAAAACTGTTCAATAACAGATTTTAGAGTTTCATTAATAAAAATGGCATACTCGAAGAGAACCAATATGGATACAGAGCTAATGTTTCAACTTCAATGGCTTTAATTGCAATTTCAGAAGAAATTACCAATGCAATAGATCAGGGGTCGGGAACCTTTTAGGCTGAGAGAGCCATGAAAGCCAAATATTTCAAAATGTATTTCCGTGAGAGCCATATAATATTTTTTAACACTGAATACAGCTAAATGCGTGCATTTTTAAGCAAGACCAACATTTTTTGAGTATAATAAGTCTCTTATTCTTTTTAATAACATTGTTATTCTAAAGCTAACCAATAATAAATATAATACTTCTTCTCATTAATGCAACTTCTTGAACAGGTGGGATAGAAAATGGATGGTTGGATTAAAATGAATGAGAATGTTATATAATTTGAATGTCATTTTTAACACTGTGATTACCAGCGGAATTATTCATCACTTACCGTGTTAAGCAATGTCAGCTATGATTTATCTGAGAGCCAGATGCAGTCATCAAAAGAGCCACATCTGGCTCTAGAGCCATAAGTTCCCTACCCCTGCAATAGATAATAAAAAATGTGCGGCAGCAGTGTTTATGCATCTAACTAAAGCATTTGACACAATTAATCACAATATATTAATCAAAAAACTAGAACGATATGACATCCGAGGGTTAGTCTTAAACTGGATAAGAAGTTATCTAACGAACAGGAAACAACAATACGTGAAGCTAAAGATTGAATACTAAATTTTTCAATCTCTATATAAATGACATTTGTAAAGTTACAAGGGATTTAAAGTTAGTATTATTTGCGGATGACACAACAGCGTTTTGTTCAGGAGAGAACACACAGAAGATAATCCAAATGATAACACAAGAAATGAACAAATTAAAAAAATGGTTTGACAAAAACAGACTATCGTTGAATATCAGTAAAACTAAAATAAATCTATTTGGTAACAGTAGAAGAGAAAGTCAAACACAAATACAAATAGACGGAATAGAAATTGAAAGAGTAAATGAAACCACATTTCTAGGTATAATGATTGATGATAAATTTAATTGGAAATCTCATGTAAAAAATATACAACATAAAGTAGCAAGAAACATGTCAATAATGAATAAACTTAAATATGTTCTTGACCAAAAATCACTTCATATTCTCTACTGCTCACTAGTGTTACATATCTGAGTTACTGTGTAGAAATATGTAGAAATATCTACAAAAGTACACTTCATTCACTAACGGTGTTACAAAAAAGATCCGTTAGAATAATACATAATGTAGGATAAAGAGAACATACAAACCTTTTATTTATTGAATCAAATATACTGAAATTCCACGACATAGTGAATTTGCAAACAGCTAAAATTATACGCAAAGCAAACTATAACCTGCTACCCAAGAATATATATTATGTGTTGTCCCTGTTATGAGGTGGCGACTTGTCCAGGGTGTACGCCGCCTTCCGCCCCATTGTAGCTGATATAGGCACCAGCGCCCACCGCGACCCCAAAGGGAATAAGCGGTAGAAATGGATGGATTCAATATCGAATTTTGGGGTCACGATTCGATAATATATTGATTTTTTTTCCGATTCGATTCGATTCTCGATTCAAAAACGATAACTTTCCAATTCAAAACGATTCTGTATCCATTCAATACATAGGATTTCAGCAGGATCTACCCCAGTCTTCTGACATGCTAGCAGAGTAGTAGATTTTTTTTTTTAAAAAAGCTTTTATAATTGTAAAGGACAATGTTTTATCAACTGATTGCAATAAGGTACATTTGTTTTAACTATTAAACAAATCAAAAATATAACTTATTTTATCTTTGTGAAAATATTGGACACAGTGTTTTGTCAAGCTTATGAGATGCGATGCAAGTGTAAGCCACTGTGACACTATTGTTCTTTTTTTTATTTTTATACATGTCTAAAGATAATGTCAGTGAGGGATTTTTAATCACTGCTATGCTGAAATTATGATTAATATTGATACTGTTGTTGATAATATTAATTTTTGTTTCATTACTTTTGGTTTGTTCTGTGTCGTGTTTGTTTCCTCTCAATTGCTCTGTTTATTGCAGTTCTAAATGTTGCTGGGTCAGGTTTGGTTTTGGAATTTGATTGCATTGTTATGGTATTGCTGTGTAGTGGTTTGTTGGATTGATAAAAAAAATAATAATAATAATAATTTAAAAAAAAAAGCGATTTAAAAAAAAAAAGAGAATCGATTCTGAATCGCACAACGTAAACAATTTGATTCGAACATATATATATATATAAATATATATATATATATATATATATATATATATACAACGCCCCCCTGCTGTAGCCTATCCCGCAGTGCCAACACAGATCAACAGTGCACTCCCAAATAAATCACAAAATGACAATCTGACTTGCTTCCTCTAGATGTCTCCCTTCACCCATGTGTGAATCTGAGCCCTTCCCTGTAGCTCTTCAATGAAGTTACGTCAGCAAAGCACGGAAAAAACTGGCCATACTAATAGCCAGTACTCCAAGGGAATGGGGGAGGGACAATCACATCATATCAAATGCCTTACCATTGTCTAGACTAGAGGCTGCATATCTGCACATTTAATAACTTGAAAATATTTCACAAAAAAGTCGACATAATCATTGTCATATTTGACACGACTTGTGCAGGGTGCAAAATTCATACATTCTTTTTTTTTGCAGATTATCTTGAAATGATGTTGTGGGTCACGTACGGCTTCTTCCCTTTTTGTCTCTTCCCTCTGTGTGATGAAACTGAGAGTGTACAAGGAGTGGGTTTGCATCCTTGCCATATTCCTGCAGCAGACTGGTAAAGGAACCCTCGGAAAAGTAGAGAAATGACATTATAGGCTATGCAACACTACAGCATTGCCAGCTGAACCAACTCAAAGGACAGAGCCCAGAAAACAATCATGAGGTCAGAGGGTAGCATTCATCACTAAGATAAAAGAGAAACATTCCTGATGACCAATCACTAGGAGGAATGCTAGTGTTCTATCAATCACACACTAATTACGCACTAAGTCGCCTATGATCAAACTTCTTTCTTTCTTTTCTTTTCTTAGTTTATTTCGAACATGACATACCTACAACATTATACGTCAGGCAATTTCATCATTTCATAATACACAATAAATGCATCATGTCCGAAAAGGACATGATGCATTGTGTATACCAGTGGTCACCAACCTTTTTGAAACCAAGAGCTACTTCTTGGGTACTGATTAATGCGAAGGGCTACCAGTTTTATACACACTTAAATAAATTGCCAGAAATAGCCAATATGCTCAATTTACCTTGAACTCTATGTTATTATTAATAATTAATTATATTTATCTTTGTGGAAACACTGATCATCTTAATGATTTCTCACAATAAATATAAATTATGAAACATAGTTTATCTTCAATTTCGAATTTTTAAAATTCAAAATTCAACCCAAAAAAAAAGAAGAGAAAAACTAGCTAATTCGAATCTTTTTGAAAAAATTTAAAAAAGAATTTATGGAACATCATTAGTTATTTTTCCTGATTAAGATTAATTTTAGAATTTTGATGACATGTTTTAAATACGAGAAAATCCAATCTGCACTTTGTTAAAATATATAACAAATTGGACCAAGCTATATTTCTAACAAAGAAAAATCATTATTTCTTCTAGATTTTACGGAACAAAAATTTTAGAATAAATTCAAAAGACTTTGAAATAAGATTTAAATTTGATTCTACAGATTTTCTGGATTTGCCAGAATTTTTTTTTTTTAATTTAAATCATAATAAGTTTGAAGAAATATTTCACAAATATAGTTTGTCGAAAAAACAGAAGCTAAAATGAAGAATTAAATACAAATGTATTTATTATTCCTTACAATAAAAAAAAAGTAAATTTCCTTGAACATTGATTTAAATTGTCAGGAAAGAAGAGGAAGGAATTCAAGAGGTAAAAAGGTATATGTGTTTAAAAATCCTAAAATAATTTTTAATGTTGTATTTTTTCTCTAAAATTGTATTTCTGAAAGTTATAAAAAGTAAAGTTGTTGAGATCCGCTTTTTGGATCCTCCACATATTATTGTTTATTGTTCCATTTTTATTTTCACTCTCCATCTGATCCTATTATTTCCTGTTTAAGTCGGTCACCATGGTTACTCATCAGTTCACCTGCTACTCACGCCCCGCACACCTGCTACAGATAATCACCGTCACTTTATAAGCCGTCCTCTTTTGTTTGTTCAGCCTGGGTTCATAATTTGCTTTCACGCAACAAGTTACGCCTGCACTCTGTCATCGTATGTATATTCCCGCTAGCTTTTCACGCTCAGCCATTTGTTTATTCCAGCTCTCATGCTGTATGTTTTGTTTTACTCTTTAATGTGTCTATGTGCCAGTTTAGTTCTCATTTTTGTATATCCTAGCTTTTTTGCTAGCGTTTTTGGTTTGCCTTTTTATTAGCACCAGTGTTTTGTTTCATAGATAATTTTCGTTAAATAAATTGTTTATATTCTTACCTTTGCTGTGTTCACTTGACGCATCCTCGAGGGAATCGAACCCGGCATCACAATGCCGAACAGGCGTAACAAAAGTAAAACAATAAAATAATTTATTTTAAAAAAGTGAAGAGCAAATCTATTAAAATATTTTCTTAGATTTTCAAATTCTATTTGAGTTTTGTCTCTCTTAGAATTAAAAATGTTGAGGAAAGCGAAACCAGCTTGCTAGTAAATAAATACAATTTAAAAAATAGAGGCACCTCACTGGTAAGTGCTGCTATTTGAGCTATTTTTAGAACAGGCCAGCGGGCGACTCATCTGGTCCTTACGGGCGACCTGGTGCCCACGTTGGTGACCCCTGGTGTATACTCACCACTAAGCACACATTGTGTTGGAGACACGAGGAAATCTTCAGCATTTAGCAAGATATCCCTCCCTCTGCTGCATGATTCCACTCCTTCTCCTCTGGGATTCCATCAGAAGCGCTGCTCTCCAAAGAAGTGGAGGCACTCAAAAGACCGGAAAGGCTGTTGTGTGTGCCAGACTGCCTTTTTTCTTTTTGCCGCTGACCCACAAACAAAGTCGACAGCTTAGCCCCGAGGCTTGTGTAGCAAGATAGCAGACACCAGATAAACAAACAGGTTGGGATGGAAAAGCTCCACATATGCAAGACCAAAAACCGGCCATAATAAATAGTTAGACAAAATGACCAGAAAAGAAACCAAAAATATGACTCATGAACGCTAATTACTGACAACAGAACATTTGAAGAAAGGACCACAGAGTTGGGATTTGAATTCCTAAAAAATCTGCTGTTTCCTTTCCTGCTCTGAAACAGGAAGTAGAGCCACAGTTGTCTTCCGTTGGTGTTGTTTATTGGAACCCGCCTTCCTGTTTTCAGATTCTTCCTGATAAAGGCCAAAAGTCCCCAGCTGAAAGCCCCCCCCCCCCCCCCCCCCCCCCCCCATGAGCACACACATCCTTAAAGTCGCCCCCAAGATGTCTTTTTTGCTAGGCATTTTTTAAAAACAACCATTTCCCATGTGCAAGTCATGTTAAAGAGTGTGTGTGTGTGTGTGTGTGTGTGTGTGTGTGTGTGTGTGTGTGTGTGTGTGTGTGTGTGTGTGTGTGTGTGTGTGTGTGTGTGTGTGTGTGTGTGTGTGTGTGTGTGTGTGTGTGTAAATAAACAAACAAAATCGACAAGTTGATTGATTATCACACATGGACATGCAGTTAACTTCAAAGTGTTTAAATTGGTGGGATAAGTGGAAATGTGTGTGTTTGTGATAGTGACATGTGCAACCAGACCAGGAGACTATGCAAGTCAGCACTGATGGAATGTCTGGAATGTCAGCATTATTGTTGTGTCTGTTTAATACAGATAGTGCAAAGAAAATATCTTTGAAGGTTATCATTCATTCAATTTAAACAATTTCCGCTGTGGATAAATAAAGTTTGTCTAAGTCTAAGGTCATTGTATTTATTTTCAAAACATTGAATTCATCGCAACTGGACAGTTCTGTTTGTCTTACGCGTCCCATCAAAGGAGGCTTCATTAGTTCAGGAACATAGACATAGATTGGTCGGACCTCGTCTGAAGAAAATGATGATCATGAAGCGCCACTGCACAAGGCATATAGCATTAAGCACAGTCCATGCACATGGCGACCTCTTTGACTCGGCAGTCCTACACATGCAGACAGCCTTCGCCTCAGTGTTCCCAAACACCTGCGCTGAAAACAAACCGGAACTCCCAGCTGTTCTCACACAACATACACACCTCCTGGATCCAGTTCCCATGCTTCAGTAAGCCTCCCATTTGATATCACAGCATATCTACCAGCATCCGTCCGCCCCCACCAGTCAAGTCTGGCCAGATTTTTTTATGGCAGCCTGTTTTCACTCAGCAGCTTTGACAAAGACTGGTGAAATAATTACAGTCGGGCTAAAACTCAGCAAGTGTTTCTCTCCCGTAATCTCAACTAGTGAGGACTGTGTCATAGGAAGAGGAGGAAGAGGTCGATTGTTCTGAAAACGACAAGCCAATGACATCATTTCAAAGAATTCTCTCAATCTGTTCAACACTTGCGATGAATAGGCAACAAAGTCGTCTGGAGGTAATGTCCACAGCTCACCAAACATCAACAATATTTATCAATTTCAGCAACAGACCCATATGGGTTTAATCTTGCTCTCCATCCATCACTTATTTTCCCTGGCCTTCTCACACATCACACTCATGATTGAATCTTTATTTTCTTACAGTTTTTTTACATTTGCTTACGCGCAATTTTACTAACTGTGTGTCTTTTTTCAAAAGGATTTACACATTTTTCCAAACACCGCATTCAATTTTCTTAACTCCCAGATTATTTGCAAAATAACACACTTCGGTCAAAACATACGCCCATCCATCCAAATAAAGCAAGCATTTGAAAAATGCAGTTTTACTGTCATCTCATTCACACAGACTTCAAATGACAAGACACTATTGGAGTGAGTTACCCAGAACAGTGATAAATACAAAACACATTTGTAAAAAAACTTATTTTATACTATAAGAAATCACATGTTTGGGGCATTTTGCTAGACCTTTTCAGCATATGTGATGAATTATTTCTGTAACTTGACAAAATATATTCCTTACCCTTTATGCTCAGTGCCAAGCGGTGAGGCAATGGGTCCCAATTGTATAGTTTTGACCCGGCCGGGGTTTGAACTCACAACCTTTCAGTCTCAAGGCGGACACTCTAACCACAAGTCCACTGAGCAAGCAGTGAGCATTGCTCTATTCAACCTACAAAGTGCTCTAGAAACATCCAAAAACTTCAATCAATATTGTACGTATATACAAACTGTAAGTATGTATGTGGCGTGGCGCAGTGGTAGAGTGGCTGTGCGCAACCCGAGGGTCCCTGGTTCAATCCCCACCTAGTACCAACCTCGTCACGTCCGTTGTGTCCTGAGCAAGACACGTCAACCTTGCTCCTGATGGGTGCTGGTTAGCATCTTGCATGGCAGCTCCCTCCATCAGTGTGTGAATGTGTGTGTGAATGGGTAAATGTGGAAGTAGTGTCAAAGCGCTTTGAGTACCTTGAAGGTAGAAAAGCGCTATACAAGTACAACCCATTTATCATTTATAATGTAGTAAAAGGCATATTAATAATAGCATGTAATATTCACATATTTGCATCGTTCCTTATTTCCTACAACAACAAATACTACTAATCATGGAAAACTTCAAATGAGCCAACATGAACGACTTTAGGACAAATGATGATCCAAAACCTTGTATTTTTTTAGCCTGAAAATACAGAGGATGAGCCACAAGTTTTAGAAGCTGAGTGATAAGCAGATCCTGCAAATAGCACTAATGCTAAGTGCTAAACAAGAAATACATACTACAGAATGAACATATTAAAACAACCACTTACTGCATATTATCTGCTTTCACTGGGATGCCGATTGATGGGATTTTCATATAATCTAATTTAGATGAAGTATTACTCGTAATCCTCCTGCAAGTAAAAATAGAAAAATAGGCCCAAACAAGGCCTTTTCGTGTCATCCTCGCCATCTCCGAGTTTTTATTTATATTAAGTTATGGCACCAACCTTAAAAATGAGATGTATGATTTAAAATCTAGAACTTACTCGCGCCAATTCAGAGGCAATGCAGCAGCAGTTCAGTAGGACAATAGCCGCAGAAGCTAGTTACTTCCCAGTGATCACGGCGCTGCAATAAGTAGTTCTTTTGCATTAGCACTTATAATAACAATACCTCTAACACAAGGTTAGTAAAAATGCAGTTTTATTGTCATCTCTCTCACACAGACTTCAAATTATAAGACACTATAGGAGTGAGTTACCCAGAACAGTGATAAATACAAAACATTTTTGTAAAAAACCCTATTTTATACTATAAGATATCACATGTTTGGGGCCTTTTGCCAGACCTCTTCCGCATATGTGATGAATTATTACTGTAACTTGACAAAATATATTGGCATATCCATAGCAACCGTCATTGTTTACTTTGAAGTGGACCTATACGTATGGACCTAAAGAGAAAAGTAATAATATCCTGTAATCTTTTCATGAACTGCTCAACAATGATGCTACAAACTGCATATATGTATTTTTACCACAGCTAGGTAAAGTAACATATCGCAGAAGTCATCAATGATGTGCATAAAAAGGTTTGGGAAAAAAAATCTGGAGATAAAAATTACAAATGGAAAAAACTGTATAGCTGTAGCACCCACTTGAAAGCTGTATTTTCAATTTATCACCTGTGTGTCTTTACACCTGGTGGATTTCATTATACAATGTGTTCAACTGTGTGGTCGTTGGCAAGCCAACCCTTTATATTGACCAGTGCGTAACTTCACAATCCTTATTTTTTTTATATGACAATCCTAGTGTGTGTGTAAAGTGTTAAATTTGTGTATCACAATCCTTATATGTGTGCAAGATGGGAAGGTGTGTGTAAAGCATTGTGTGTAAGATTTAGCAAAAAATGTAAAGCAGTCTATGCCTAATATTAGGCAAATATACAGAGTGGTTTTGTTTACTGTGTGGAGACTTTTGTTAACTGTGTGAAAATGTAAAATTTAGTGTGTAAGCAATTGGAAAAAATACTGTAATTACAGTAGTACCTCAGCTCACAGTAGTATCTCATCTTATTTGGTTCTGTGAGGGAGTTCTTAACTCAAAGCACTTGTTTCTCAAATTGACAAAATGAATTAAAATCCATGTAAATGATGCTTGCCGCCCTCCTCACCCCCAATTAACACAATTGTAACATGAAACATGCCTTTAAAAATTACTTACTTATATTTAGATGAAAAAATAATGTATGAAAACTTTGAAAAGTGGACTTCTTTTATATCTCGTTCTAACTGCTTCACCGTCAAACAACAGCGCTTCCATATTATCATGGATAAATAGATATAAGAGATTATTTCACCATCCTTGGCAGCCTTTCAACTCATCCTGCATCAGTATGGTGCAGACCAGCAGTGTTATGCTCAAATTGCTTCACAAAAAAAGTCTACCAACTCAGACATATTTTTGATCATTTCTTTCTTTGATTCAATTACAGTGGTACCTCTACCTACACTGAAACTGCATTGTTTTGGGAATTTTGTCTATTATTCACAGTCCTTATATGAGACAAGAACAAATGTGTTTTTTTTCTGTTTTTTATTTTTTTTATACATAAGTCATAAATAAACACTAGCAAAAGTCAGCTAACATTCGAGGTAAAGTTAAAGTCCCAACGATAGTCACACACACACACTGAAATTATCCTCTGCATTTGACCCATCCCCATGTTCACCCCCTGGGAGGTGAGGGAAGCAGTGAGCAGCAGCGGTGGCTGCGCTCGGGAATCATTAGGTAATTTAACCCCCAATTCCAACCCTTTATGCTGAGTGTCAAGCAGAGAGGCAAATGGTCCTATTTTTATAGTCTTGACCGGGCCGGGGTTTGAACTCACGACCTTCCAGTCTCAAGGCGGACACTCTAACCACAAGTCCACTGAGTGGATAATGAGCTTTGCTCAATTCAACCTACAAAGTGCTCTAAAAACATCCAAAAACATCAATCAATGTTGTACGTACAGATAGATAGATAGATAGATAGATAGATAGATAGATAGATAGATAGATAGATAGATAGATAGATAGATAGATAGATAGATAGATAGATAGATACATAGATAGATAGATAGATAGATAGATAGATAGATAGATAGATAGATAGATAGATAGATAGATAGATGGATAGATGGATAGATAGATAGATAGATAGATAGATAGATAGATAGATAGATAGATAGATAGATAGATAGATAGATGGATAGATAGATAGATAGATAGTACTTTATTGATTCCTTCAGGAGAGTTCCTTCAGGAAAATTTAAAATTCCAGCATCAGTGTACAGAGTTGAGATCAAATAAACAGTAAAAAGTAAATAATGGGGTTGTAATGGAAACAAAATAGAAAAACATACAATACAGTACATATAAACTGTAAGTATATATGTAATGTAGTAAATGGCATATTAATAATAGCATGTAATATTCACATACTTTGCTCATTTCAAGCATAAGGCGGCGCATCAATTTCACAGATGCATCGTTCCTTATTTCCCACAACAACAAATACTATTAAATTCTAAGTCATGAAAGACATCAAATGAACCAACAACAAAGACTTTAGGACAAATGATGGTCAAAAACCTTGTATTTTTTAGCCTGAAAATACAGAGGATGAGCCACAAGTTTTAGAAGCTAAGTGATAAGCAGATCCTGCAAATAGCACTATTGCTAAGTGCTAAACAAGAAATACATACTACAGAATGAACATATTAAAACAACCACTTACTGCATAATATCTGCTTTCACTGGGATGCCGAATGAGGGGATTTTCATAAAATCTAATTTAGATGAAGTATTACTCATAATCCTCCTGCAAGTAAAAATAGAAAAATGGGCCCAAACAAGTGCCTTTTTGTGTCATTCTCGCCATCTCCGAGTTTAAGTTATATTAAGTTATGGCAACAACCTTACAAATGAGATGCATGATTTAAAATCTCAAACTTACTCGCGCCAATTCAGAGGCAACGCAGCAGTAGTTCAGTAGGACAATAGCCGCAGAAGCTAGTTTCCTCTCTGTCTCTGTGATCACGGCGCTGCAAAAAGTAGTTCTTCTGCATTAGCGCTTATAATAACAATATTGCTAACACAAGGTTAGTATTTAGCTGCATTGTTAGTCACCTCGTACTTGCCATTTTACAAGTTAAAATACATTTTAACAAAAGCAATTGTGAATAGGCTGTTAAAAAAAGTTTAAATTAGATATGATCAAAATAGCCAGTCACGTGATGGCATAGATCAGGGGTAGGGAACTTACGGCTCGCGAGCCAGATGTGGCTCTTTTGATAACTGCATCTGGCTCTCGGATAAATCTGAGCTGACATTGCTTAACACAATAAGTAAAGAATATTTCCAATTGTAATCAAAGTGTTAAAAATAATGTTGAAAATATATAACATGCTCAAGCATTTGAATCCATCCATCCTTTTTTGTACCACACTTGTTCAAGAAGTTGCATTAAGGGTAAGAAGTGATTTAATTATTATTGCTTAATTTAGGGCTTGCCCTCCTGGAGGTTCTTCAGACCACCAAGTCTCTCAGTTGCTTTCCAGCAATTGTCTTTTTCCCTTTCGAGATAGGCACCAGCGCCCCCCGCGGATGGATGGATATGGAAAGGCTGATGATGGTGTGTTTGACGGGGAAGCAGCTCAAAGGAGATACCGGAGAATTCTTCTCACCAAGAAAAATGTTGTACATTATTATTACATTACTCCATAAAATGACTGCGATTGTTGTACATTGTTTACAGTAATTTCTGTTTAAACGTTTGTTTTTCTTTTTTTAAAGGCATGTTCCGTGTTAATATGATGCTGATTTCAATTGCTTCCAATGGGAGAAGTTGGGTGTTTTATATTTAAATGTAGATCTCCATCACAGACACATTTAAGCTTTTACATTTAGATACTACTGTATTATCATTCACTTTTTTTTCCCAGCAACGTCCTTCACTAGTGAAGTGAAGTGAATTATATTTATATAGCGCTTTTCTCAAGTGACTCAAAGCGCTTTACATAGTGAAACCCAATATCTAAGTTACATTTAAACCAGTGTGGGTGGCAATGGGAGCAGGTGGGTAAAGTGTCTTGCCCAAGGACACAACGGCAGTAACTAGGATGGCACAAGCGGGAATCGAACCTGCAACCCTCAAGTTGCTGGCACGGCCACTCTACCAACCGAGCTTTCTTGCCATGATTGTAAAAACAATATTATGTTAATTCATTGCTATAGCTAATACTTGTGAGTAGTTTGGTGACATTTGCAACTGTCAGGCTTGCCCCTGACAGTTTGCCTATGTTTTAGTTTTTTCCTCTGCATTTGTCTGTTTCCTGTGTTTAGTATTTCCTGTCTTTTAGTTCCTGTCAAGTGCTCTTAATTTGTCAGCTTCCTGTCTTGTTCCCTGAGTGCTGTGTTCCTCCTCAGTGTGTTTAGTATTTCCTGTCCTTAGTTCCTATCTAGTGCTCTTATTTTGTCACCTTCCTGTCTTGTTGCCTGAGTGCTGTGTTCCCCCTCAGCTGCAGCTGATTGGCATCTGGCCACACCTGTTGCAAATCAGATGGCTCCTATTTGCATCTCCTTTGTCTTGTGTCAGTTGCTGGATCATTGTATTGTCGTTGCCTCATGTCACTCTTGTGTCTTTGCTACCTGTCATGTCTGGCATCATTTCAGCTATTACCTGTCATGCTACATCTTGTCCTTGTCATCGTAGCGGTAAGCTGTTCTTGTTAGCCATTAGTTATTTCCAGTTTTTATCTTTGCTATCCTCTAGCTTTCATGCTAAAGTTCCTTTTTGTTTTCTAGCTTCCAGTGCTAGCTCCCTTAGTTTGTTATTCCGCCCACGTGCATGCTTTTTGTTTGTTCTTGTTCTATTATTTATATTAAATAATGTCTTCATATTCTATGCCTACCCCCGTCTCTGCATCTTGGGGTTCAACAACAAATACCCCTGACAGCAACACCAACTTATGCTTGAAACTTAAATTTTTGCTTGCAACTTAAAGCATAGCAATTGGACGAGAGACAGCTCTTATCTCAAAACACTCTTAAGTTGCTTTACCGCACAGCTGCTACATGCAGAGCACAGCTCTACGATTCACTCCAGGATATCTTGTGCTGGGAGGGGACAACAGGAAGACGGCTTGGGGTCCAAAAGGAAGTGACCAAGTATGCGGAGGCAGGGAAGGGAGGGAATTGAAGAAAGTCATGAGGCAAAACTGACAGCATAAAGAAAAAGAAGCCAAAAAATGAGTCAATAAAGTTTGACAAAATGAAGGTTTTCAGAGGAGAAGCCAGTTGGAGATAAGGTCACCGTAATTCCTTGTGGGATGAGTTAAAGGGGGTGTTACTTGTAAATCACTGTGCAGTTAAGTGCTCACAGCAGCTCCAGGCCCGGGGAGCAAAGAGTGGCTCCATGGGCAGCAAGGGAAGCATGGACACAGAGATATTTACATACAGTCAGACAGACTTCCTGGCATTGTCAGCCTGAGAGCATTGATGTCAGATCCACTTCTTCCTGTGCAGAAGGGAGAACACCACGCGATGACAATGGGCCCAAAACAGGACAGAGAGGAAACGTTTAAATTTAGGTCCCTTCTTCCACCATCTCCTTTTTCTATCGGCCATGGAGCTATGGAGCTGTTTAGGTTTTGTGAATTCCTTCAGTTCCCCGACCCCCTGAGCGCCCTCTCTCCATTGTGTCCTTTCAATGGAAGGATTTTCACATTCAAGGCAAATCCCAAAGGAGGATCAGCTAGTGAGACCAGAGTTCAGTCAATTATTTGTTTTCACTGACAAATGTGCTTTAGTGTAAATCTGTGTGCAGGCAATCTTAGCACCACAGTTGACTTTACGTTTTTTTTTTAAAAGAAAACAAACAGTACTATAAACTTACATATATTTGGAATAGTTGCTCTAATTATGACGTAACATTCAGTCATCATCCATTTTGTATTACACAGACACCTTTGTAAAGGTGTCTGTGTTACAGTCAGGGAGGCATTTATTTAACAACATGGTTATTTTTGTGATACTATTTTGTGTGTATTAACCGATATTAACCTCTTAAGGCCCAAGCTGTTTGTTTACATGCTTTGTTTATTTCTCTTTGCTATTTGGGCTTATTGGACCCTAATTAGAATACAAACTAAAAATCATCTTTTAATATGATGTACTTAGACCATAAGTACACAAACTTGTACTTCATGTGTAGTGACATGCAAATTTTTATTTCCACACTTTTTTTTTCCAAATTCCGTTGTATGTTATACTCTTCTGACACCACCAGATAGCAGTATAAGTGTCCATGTGTCGGCATTAGACCCCAATTCTGTAGTGTACACAATTTTGGAAAGAAGAGCTAAAAGCTGCTGTCCACGCATGTGGCCACTAAGGACTTTGTTACTTCACATACGGTACAGTCATCCCTCATATACCACAGTCAAGTGGTACCGGACAGGAATATCGGTATTAAATCAAATACCGGTATTTAATTTAGTTGGCGCATGAAAACATGTTTTATGACCTATTAAATAGACGTTTTAAAATTATTATTTTTATGTAATGAGTATCCAATCACAGGACGCGTAAATGTCACGTTCAACCTTAGGCCAACTAGAAGGCTTTACTGACAACAACTGGTGACCTGATTCGCTATCGCAACTGTCTATCACTGTATGTCCCCGTTCACTTACAGTGCACGGACGCCCGCATTGTTGATTCTGAAGGCCCCTGGCAGACTTCGTACAGCCTGGCAACAAACGCTAGCTGAGTTCTGATTGGATACAAACTAAATCTAAAAATAACAGCACTGGAACGAGCATAATATGACATGAAGAAAATGTGAATAATTTTAGATATTGAGGGATAGTAAATTAAAAGATAATTGTATATTTATTTATGATCAGGATTTCTGGTTATGTTAGACCAGCAGAGAAGGCCTTGCTGGCCCTGACGACACACCACTGATATCTGGTTACTTTTTGTTGTAACATGGTTTCATACACTTCTGTTAAAATGTAATAAACACTCGTTTTTTTCTGTTGTTTGGATACTTTACATTAGTTTTGGACGATACTAAACATTTGAGTATGGATCCAATTCCAAGTAGTTACAGGGGCGGTTCGGGGCATACCAATGTTCATACTTAAAATGTTCCCGGTCGATAAATGATGTAATTTTTTATCACAACTGTAATGTAACAAAAACTCAGGATGGTGACGTATTAATATCAGTTAAATATTCAAATGATATCCCTATTGTCTTTTATTAAATACAATATTTTGAGCAAAATAAAGTCAGTAGTGCAAAATAACTAAATACAAGCAAAAGTCATTTTGACTCTGACTTAAATCTTTTGGTTTTTGCCCTCAAAGCCATTATTTTTTTAGTTTGCTAACAATAACAAAAACAACAAAACACTATTTTGAGAATATAAAAAATATTGATCTAATCAATCTCGTACCGACCATATATTGATACTATATTTGGTATCGATACTGTTGATCCGTCCACTTGTATTTACATTCAAGATCTCTAGCACAGCGTTATCCTGTTATCCTGGCTTCCTGTGTCCTTCCACAGTAGCTATTATGGCATGTTTAACTATTCCTGATCCTCTAGAAATAATTATACTTGTAAGAAATACTTTATTTGCCTCCATGAAGGCAAGGATTAGTGACTTCAGAAAAGGCTTCTCAATGTGGAGGGGCATTAGCCGCTGCTGGCTAGCGAGGATGCCGCTTTGAGTTGAGGCCGCCTTTGTTCGCTTGTTGCTGTCAATTTTGCGGGATACAGATAGAATGTGTCATCAACATGCACTATTACAATATGAAAATAGTATTAAAAGCTCTATCGTCAGCTATATGTGCGCCTTTTATATCGTACATCCTCAATATTGCGCAACCCTACTTTACACTCCTTTCATCCAATATAGTCTTGAGTCTTGAGTGACTATAATATATTGGATGAAAGGAGTGTAAAGTAGGGTTGCGCGGTCTTGAGTGGGGCAGCACGGTGGCACTGGGGTTAGTGCGTGTGCATCAAAATTAAAGGCCTACTGAAACCCACTACTACCCACCACGCAGTTTGATAGTTTTTATATCAATGATGAAATATTAACATTGCAACACATGCCAATACGGCCTTCTTAGTTTACTAAATTGCAATTTTAAATTTCCCGGGAGTTTCGTTTTGAAAACGTCGTGAAATGATGACGTATACGCAAGACGTCACAGGTTTTTAGGAAGTATGAGCGCTGCGCACACACACAGCTAAACGTCATCTGCTTTAACGGCATAATTACACAGTATTTTGGAGATCTGTGTTGCTGAATCTTTTGCAATTTTTTCAATTAATATTGGAGAAGTCAGGGTGGAAAGATGGAGTTGGGAAGCTTTAGCCTTTAGCCACACAAACACACAGTGATTCCTTGTTTAAAATTCCTGGAGGTGAAACTTTACTATGGATCAGAGCGCGGTCAAGCGAACATGAATCACGACGGAGTGTCAACTAGCAGGTTTCGGTGAGAAAGTTGTGGTTAAAAAGTCGCTTCTTACCAGAGAAAAGCTGAGCTTGTGCCGTCCATAGCTGCCGTCAACTCCCCTGAGACATTGGCGTCAAGACACGCATGGAGACACATCTCCGACTATCAGGTAATATTAAACTCACTAAAACACTAGCAACACAATAGAAAGATAAGGGATTTCACAGAATTATCCTAGTAAATGTGCTTAAAAACACCAGAATCCGTCCCAATGCAATCGCTATTTTTTTAATTGTATTTTATTTTTCTAGTCCGTCGCTATCAATATCCTCAAACACGAATCTTTCATCCTCGCTCAAATTAATGGAGAAATTGTGGTTGTCTCGGTCCGAATAACACTTTTTGTTGGAGGCTCCCATTAAAATCAATGTGAATATGTGAGGAGCCCCCACACTTGAGATGTCATCGTCTGCGACTTCCGGTAGAAGCAGGGCTTTTCTCTTAGCACCGAAAGTTGCAAACTTTATCGTAGATGTTCTCTACAAAATCCTTTCAGCAAAAATATGGCAATATTGCGAAATGATCAAGTATGACACATAGAATGGACCTGCTATCCCCGTTTAAATTAGGAAATGTTATTTCAGTAGGCCTTTAACAATATGAAGGTTCTGGGTTTGATCATGGGCCAGGGCTCTTTCTCTGTGGAGTTTGAATATTCTCCCCGTGACTGCGTGGGTTCCCTCCGGGTACTCCGGCTTCCACCCACCTCCAAAGACATGCACCTGGGGATAGGTTGATTGGCAACACTAAATTTGCCCGAGTGTGTGAATGTGAGTGTAAATGTTGTCTGTTTATCTGTGTTGGCCCTGCAATGAGGTGGCGACTTGTCCTGGTTGTACCCCGCCTCCCGCCCAAAATGCAGCTGAGATCGGCTCCAGTGCCCCCCCGCCACCCCGAACGGGACAAGCAGTAGAAAATCGATGAATGGATGGAGTCTTGAGTGTAGTCTTCTGTGGATTACTGGACTCACCAGTAGCCCAGAGGCTACTGCCAATGCCATCACCCAGCCACTAAAACACGACCACGACGTGGGACCACTTAGTCACATCCTCTGCAATTTCTCTAAAGTAGAACTAGGCTACCAGCTGACAAAACCGCGGGTGTAAGTTTTTCTGCAAAAGCTTGGTCAACGTGACACTCGCAGTTACCAGCTGTGATATAAGCATTCTGTGTGCCTGCCTTGACATTCCACAACACTCAAGCCAAAGCTGTGTTATTGATGTCGAAGATGAAGTGCATCTAAAGAGTTCTCTTCAACTTCGGTAGGACAGCTGTCCTGCCGTTATCTTTCGACATTGCTCGAGTCACAGGGTCACCGATGTAGAGATGTGTTATTGATGAGACAGGAGTTGAAGATAAAGTCCTTTAAAAAGTTGTTCTGCCAAAAGTTGGTCAACTTTAGTTGTCGCGGTGAAGATAGCCCCAAGGTTAGCTGCCTGTTGTTGTTAGAATGGTTCCCCCTTAACCTGTAAATGGAAGTACCGCCTGGTGAATACTTTTATCAATCACCAAATCATACAGAACAAGAAAGGATAATTAAATTAGTTTTTTCACCAAACCTACCTATCTCTCACATAGATATCATGTACAAAAAAGTAAGTAGAATGACATGTCTAACACTTATAAAGAGGCAGGTGTCACAACAATTAATGCACATAATGACAAAACACAAATCGGGTATTTTCATGTAACATACTCATTTTTGTGTAATTCTCGCAATAATAAGACATTATATAATATGATATATTAACAGGGCGCCCTGCGATGAGGTGGCGACTTGTCCAGAGTGTACCCTGCCTTCCGCCCGATTGTAGCTGAGATAGGTGCCAGCGCCCCCCGCGACCCCGAAAGGGAATAAGCGGTAGAAAATGGATGAATGGATGGATATTGACAGGGCTTCACGGTGGAAGAGGGGTTAGTGCGTCTGCCTCACAATACGAAGGTTCTGCAGTGCTGGGTTCAATCCCAGGCTCGGGATCTTTCTGTGTGGAGTTTGGATGTCCTCCCCGTGAATGTGTGGGTTCCCTCCGGGTACACCGGCTTCCTCCCACCTCCAAAGAAATGCACCTGGGGATAGGTTGATTGGCAACACTAAATGTTCCCTAGTGTGTGAATGTGAGTGTGAATGTTATCTGTCTATCTGTGTTGGCCCTGTGATCAGGTGGTG
This sequence comes from Nerophis ophidion, assembly GCF_033978795.1. NCBI lineage: Eukaryota > Metazoa > Chordata > Actinopteri > Syngnathiformes > Syngnathidae > Nerophis > Nerophis ophidion. Next base: position 62,748,014 of record NC_084615.1, on the reverse strand, counting down.
ACTTGTCCAGGGTGTACCCCGCCTTCCGCCCGATTGTTGCTGAGATAGGCACCAGCGCCCCCCGTGACCCCAAAAGGGAATAAGCGGTAGGAAATGGATTGATGGAATATATTAACAAGGCATATACACCCTGTTACATACAGTATATGCTTTAAAAAATATCCATCCATCCATATCCTACCGCTTGTCCTGTTCGGGATGGCGGGGGGTCGCTGGTGCCTATCTCAGCTGCATTCAGGCGGAAGGCAGGATACACCCTGGACAAGTCACCACCTCAACACAGGGCCAACACAGATACACAGACAACATTCACACTCACACAGTAGAGCCAATTTAGTGTTGCCAATCAACCTATCCCCAGGTGCATGTCTTTGGAGGTGGGAGGAAGGAACCCACGCAGTCACGGGGAGAACATGCAAACTCCACACAATTTGCGAAGCCACTATATTTGAAGATCGATGCAAACGACTTGTTCACAAGTTGCATTTGTCTCCATTTGACTGGTATACACTGAAGGCCTGATGGACTAGGATCTAAATAACACCAGTGTTGGTCTTCTTACCCGAAAGAAGTAATTAGTTACAGTTGCAAATTACTTCTCCCACAAAGTAATCACCTCATTGTAAGAGCAAAGTAACCGGGACATTATTTTTCATACCGTTATTTTATACGTCTCGTTATTGTATACCTTATTTTATAGGCAGCTGATGTGTGGCCGAAACCAGGCACCTTGCGCTTCATTCAACCAAACTGTCGTAACAAGCCACTTTACTTTTGTCAGTAACAGTAACGGCGTTGCAACCATGGGAACAGTAATTAATCCGATTACTCGCTACTGAAAAAAATAACGCAGTTATACTCAAAAGCCGTTGTTACCAACACTGAATAACGCACACTAAACATTGTATGCACACTATAAAATTGTGTGTACTATTAGTCGACTGCCTTATTTTTAAATTCAAAGATTGTTGTGTGTACTTTACAGGGCTTTTACCATGGAGACACTCATTTACTGTACACTAATTTCATGATGTTCCTACCTGGAACTATTTTCAGTTTTCAAATATGCAGCAGAAATGTACCACTTTTTATGGGCATTTTAGAAGCAGTCCTATTGTACATCTACAATGTAAACCTCTTTTTTTGTGTGCACCAAAGGTTCTCTCATGGGAGAGGCTGCGGCACTAACTGCGAATGTAAAGAATAATTTATTTATTTTTTTAAATGCATATTCACATAGGAGATACGTTAATATCATATTGTCTATATGAAATAATACACGGTAAATGGTTGCACTTGAATAGCGCATTCTACCCATTTTTTAAGAAGCTCAAAGCGCTTTGACAGCATAATAAACGTCATCAAAAAAAAAATACACAAATTATATATATGTGGTTATAATGTTTTTCATTTTTTGTATGTTCAGTAAAAGGAGAGCATCTATCTATATCTTGACAAAAAAACAAAACAAAAAAAAAACAATGACTTGTTTGGGAACTGTTGGCAGTGGTTATGCAAGTATAACTTTTCAGGAACTCAACTCACCTTTAATTTGTGTTCCTAAATTTGGCCAGCATCCCTTTCGATGCCTGCCAAAAATGGCACCTGGCCCGGTCAAATGCATCCTAAATCAAAACTTTTAGATTTGGCTCTGTCGTTTGGATCTGATCAGACTGTGCCATTGTACCTAATGTTTTGGCCAGTGAATGTAGTTCTGTTGACACTGTGTAACACAGCGGCGTGTACGCTCGCGCTCACGTGCGCGCATGCACAGACCTCCAATCAGTGCGTGGGCGCGCGCGCGTGCTCGCAGGCCAAGAGTTCACCGGTGTGTGGCTAACTGACGGACTGTACTTCGGTCACTACAGCGGCTGAGCTTTGAGGGTGTAAACCGAGCCGGACAGGATCTTGTGGGGAGTCGCCGCCCGGCACTAAAGTGCTGCTTCGCCCATGGATGTACGCTAAGCCACTGAAAGTCTGCCGGATAAAGTTGAAGCAGAGTTCTTGTTGACTGAGGACACTGGCGACGATGCCGTCTTTATCAACGCCTGGGCAGTAAGTAAACGACACGTTATTTTTGACTTCTACGTTGTTTATGTTCTTTTTCAGGCGGCATTGTTAAGTTTATTGCCAAACATTTAGAACCTGCCCACTGTCTGCACTTATCTGTGGAGTCTTTCAAAGTGTCTGACAAGTAGCTCATGTAGTGTAGCGTAAATGGCATGTTTGTTATTTGTGAGACCGCGATGAGGTGGTGACTTGTCCAGGGTGTACCCCACCTTCCGCCTGATTGTAGCTGAGATAGGCACCAGAGCCCCCCGCGATCCCAAAGGGAATACGCGGTAAAAAAAAAATGGATGGATGTTATTTGTGAGAGTATAAATTCTCATTCATTTTTAGGAGTACATTCATATAAAAACACATTTTGACTGACGCTAAATGCTTCTATGCTGATGAGTAAATCAAGTTAATTAAGACACTCACTTAAAATGCCATCTTAATTGAAATACATCCTAGGCCTGCCACACACAGGATTCCTCTGACTATATTACATACATAATTGAAAAGATTATGTTATAGGGATAATTAAATATGCCACAGCATTAGCCTGGCATCTGGTTTTGAAGGTGCTTATATGATGACGTCACAGCCTGCTTGATATAACAAGACATTTCTGAAGTGTGTTTCCATGACAACTCTGCCTCCTGGATTAAATGGCGGTTTAAAGGGGGTCTGTGTTTCAAGTAATTACTGGATAATATGGGTCAACTAAGAGGGAAGGGATGTGACAAGTGTTTGTTGACTCATAGTAGAAAAACCGTATTTATTTTAATTTTGTAGGTGTTGATGAGAGTGGGAGGACCAAGTCATGATGGCCATTGGAGTGGATAGCTGACACCGTGGAATGAGAGAGGATGGAGAATATAGACAATCCTGTCCCTGAGAGTAACAACCCGAATGGGTTTTTCAACCGAGTTTTTAATGTTTCTCTGGATGTGGAGAATGAGACTGGCAGTGTTTATATTCAGGAGACTGGGTCAGGGCCTGAAGAGATGCAGGGTGAGACCCGGCCTGCGTCTTTTCAGACCCCTGTCAAGGACAGACAAGAGGTCAACCGAAGACCCCGCGCCACTGGGGGCATCTGGAAGATCTTGAACCGGAAAAGAGCTGTGTCAGAGCTGGAACGAAGACCCCACTCCATGATCCTCCTCGGGGAGGCTTCTATCCCCAAACTAACTTTTGCTGATAAAGTTCGCTCCTTTAAAAAACTTAAATCCCCTTCTGTGTTCAGGGGGAAGGCTGGGAAATTGTCTAGTGCCAAACTCAGCAGCTCTCTGGTGGATGAGGACTCTTTCTGCCGAGATGTTGGTACGCCACAGCAATCCACCAGGGGCCCACTTAGGCACCGTGGCAAGAGGCATTCATATGCTGGTTACACAGGAGAGTTTGACTGTTCTTTCGAAGACATTGACCTCACAGCTCCGATAGATGACCATCAGCCCACTGTGGTGCCAGAGACTACAGCTCAGAATGGGTGTAAACCATCAGAAAGAGTTTCATACTCAAAAAGAAGCCACAACAATTCAACTAGCTATAACAAAACAAATGCAGTAATTTGTGAGGAGCCGAGTATTAAGACTAGCAAAAGTACCCACCACGGTGCAGGAAGGCGACAAAAAGATGTGTGGAGTTATTTGAGGAGGATCTCTCTTTTGGGGAAGGCCAATCCTGTCTATTCGGAGAGGAGCTTTGATTCGGAGCTCCACTCTCTAGATAAAACTATTGACTCAGACTATGGTTCTGTAGACTTTGAGAATGTCAAAGACTATCAAGCACTGCCCCCAAAACATTCGGACATTAAGGGCCATTTTGGTGGACTGTTAAAATTTTTTAACAATGTAGCAGAAACTGCCCGAAAGTGGCGGACACCATCCCGCTCGTTCTCACCCCCAGAGGAAGAGAAAACCCCAGATAACTCCCCACAGGATCCTCAGCGCACAGTACACAAAGTTCACAGTGTGTCCCTAACACTCCACAGCGAATCCCATCCAAAATGTCAGAATGCCCCATCTTCACCATTGACCACTAAATCCTCACACTCCAGTTGCTTCGACTGCGAAGCCCCAGCATCTGTGACAGGTAACAGATCTCCGAAAGTTGTCTTAAAAGCTTTCAGGGCATGTTCTGTGTCCGGAAGCATCAATGGCCTTCAAACTTCAAAGTGTAGAGGCAAACATATAGACATAGCAAACCGCAGGTCCACAGCTACAATAGAGAAGCATATCCCTCATGCAGTTATGAGTATTGAAATGGAAAAAGGTGCTGGGAATGTAAGGAATCCATTAAACTGCTTGCACCAGGGACAAAAGGTAAAGGAAGACAAAGGAAATGAAGAGGATTCCAAGGAGGCTGCTCTTGATTTCCACCCAATACCGGAAGGGAATGTCCACGCACCAGAAGATTGTAAAGAGAGCACACCTGATGGTGTTCCATCCTCTGATTCCACAGAAGAGATATTTAAGGTATGTAATATCAATGTACTATGTTCATTGCCACATTTACTAAACTTTTGAGGAGGTCAGTAACAGAACGTTTCATTGTGATGCCATAACCTCATTCTATCGCAGGCTTTTTTTCCCCTCATCATTAACACTGCCAGTGGCATGCATCATGCAAATACTATGTCTGTGTTCAAAACGTGGTTCATGTAACACTTTAAATCAGAGACATTCTTTTTCCAGCAGCATCAACATAATAGACATAGCATCAAAGCTTTTAGACATTTCTCCATGATTTCAGTACAAGTAGGTGTGGTTCATTTACTGTGGGAAAAAAAGCATTCAACAACTTAAACATCCACAACTTGAGTTATTTAGTTGTCACTTAGCCCCATCTATTGGAGACAGGCGGTAGTACTACAATGGTGTACAACTTTAAGCCAGACATGTTTGCCAGCCTCATGTAGCATGCAAGGACAGACTTTTTCCCATGAAGCTTGTGACTGCGCCCAGAGCATGGTGATGCCTGTGCTTCATGGCAGAAACCCTTTCTTTTTTTATTCCAGTGAATGTATTAGTCATGTCCCTGCCAGTCAAACTGAATCAGTACACGTTAGCCCAACTCTTGTTGACAAAATGAGATACGACATCTCAATACTCAGCACACTTTTATAAGGGCTGTTAATGCAAGCGTGGTGTTAAAAACTGTTTTGGAAAGTGCACACCGATGATAGTTAAGTTGACATATGCTGCCATTAAAATCTATATTTTTTTTCTTTGGTAGAATTTGCAAGTGTATTTTTCTCTTGTATGACATGTTTTAAAAGGCATTTCCACCTATTGTGTTTGCTCCTGTTTTCACATTGCATTAGTAAATATGTTCTTGTGTCAAATTGAAACGATCAAATCAAATTGGATTCTTTCACATCCTCAAACAGGTAATGCAATCATTCGCTATAATGTTAGATACACCTGCGATCAAATAATAATACAATAAATATTCCATAATTTTTTGTGGCTCATAGAGGATGCCAAACAGACCGGAAGTGCATTACAATTTAATTCTGAGGGCTGGAGGGCTAAATTAATGGAATAGTGTCAATGAATACAGTACCTCTGCCCTCATCCTGATCCTCACTAACTGTAATGTTTTTATTAATGGTTTATTCAACACCTGACTGGCAAAGTCTTGTGAAAATCGGAATTCTTATTTTTTGTTTAAAGCCGCTAACTGTATGTCAGTGACTGTTGGGAAAACACAGCTAGTAATGGCCTAAGACTTCTGCAAGGCACTGTATACTAGGGTTTCAGCTATCAATTATTTAATAACTTATCGAGTCATCTGTCAATTTTATTATTTGATTAATTGAGTCATCAGATAAAACACACTTTTAACCTCAATGCAAAAAAATATAAAAACAACTCTGCTGTTCTGATGCCATACATGATGGCACCTCCACTACTGTTCTCATGTGCTCTTTTTCAGCGGCCCTACGGACACTATGTTTGTGTACTTTAGATTTCGGCCGCTCCATGTCGTCAAGATTTGGTCAATTTTCATTAGTTACACTCATTAAAAGATTAATCAAATAGCATAGTATAGATCAATGCTTTTTAATTGTTTAAATCAATTTGTCATTGCAGCCCTTCTGCATGCTGTTAAATAACCCCGTCAAGGATAATAAACAATGTTTTTTGATTGACACTGTCAGACAGCTGTTGTGGAATTTTTTTTATTGTTAAACTAGAACAAAAGACACCCACATGTTGTACATTATGTGGTATTTATATGTAATGTAAATAGTTGGGCTTGAGTATCTTTGTCTGCCATTGTGTTTTATTACAATTGTATGCTTATGTTTATTGTATATTTGTTTTAAATATATAATTCTTGAAATAATGAAAAACACATTTTCTTCAATATTTTCATGTAAAATAAAGTTTGATTAAATAATAATTGATACTGATTGATGATCAATAATAATCTCCCCCCATACTTGAATGAAAAATTGAGTGAAACGCTTATTTCTAAAACACATTGTTAAAACAATACCTCTCAGTATACTCTTAGAATTCTGTAGTTCTCATTCGATTTCAGGTACATTTGTACCTATTATTGTGTCCAATGAGTGTTTAATATTGTGCATTGTGTCCGGGCCAAGCCTCTGAGAATGTTTGCCAATCCCAGCTGTGTGAGCAGATTGCAAACCAGACAGGCAGCAGTGTAAGACTGCCAGGCCCAGCATTGCCCCTCTCTAGCACAGAGAAGACCTCTGTGCCCCAGAAGCTACTGCGCCCTCGTCCCCGGCCGGCATCAGCTGTATTGGATCTGCAGAGACCAAACCCAGACCAAGATCTCCACAACCATTATAGTGAGTTTGGCTCACTATGCTGGCGGAAGCACAGACCTAATCCCACCATGCAACACTCACCGGGGCTTAGATGGATGACCGCTCGTCCCAGGCCTTGCTCTGTCATTGAAACCAGTGTTTGTAGAGAGATGCAGTCCACGGAGCTGCACCACAGAGTAAGACGTCAAATTCATCATTTGTGCATATATTAACTGCATTAGATAAGAATATTGAAAAATCTGCTATTAGTGGGCCTGTACATACAGCTCTATACACATTATAATACGGTAAATATAACAAACGTCCTGTATACTGGAGATGCTTCTGAAAATTTCAAACGGTGGTCTGAGTCCCACTTATCGTCGCCACCACCTTACTGATAAATATAGCACAAGGCCGTAATGAATCAAACACTACAGAGCGCTGAAGGGCAGCCCGTTACTAACCCAGTATTTATACACCGCTCACTGTTAGCTGCAACAATGCAAGCATGCTCTGCCCCATTTATAAATACAGGGCTATATTTCTGGATTCCACTTTTTCACCGGCTCACATTCCCCGTCTTTTTCCTGTCTCTTTGTGGCCTCTCCTTTCCTCTCTGTTTTTTAGTATGTCCAATTCTTTGCCGTGTCACTACCATAAGCTCTACTTCTCATTGGCCTCCCTTAAAGTAAGTTTGTTTGAACCTTAAAGGCTGGTTGCCTCTCAGAGTTTTTCAGTAGGGACTACAACACTAACCAATACACCACATTTAGCAGATGAGAACTAGACATGACTTGACTTTACAGAAAAAGCAGTAAGGCAGAGTGTTAGGTCAACAGGCTATTGTGCATGTGTCAACATATATATGCGCTGCATCATATATTTTATATATGAAATGTAGGATATGACCTACTGTAACTCTAACTGACTGAGTATATTCTAGGCCTTGTCTCGCCCTCCGGGGGTGTCTCCATTAGAGCCCCCACTGAGAGTTTCTCTGCAGCGGTGCCACTCCTTACCTCTGCCTCCCAGCACCCTCACTACCTTGGCTCTACTCCTGCCTCATTCAGGTATCACATCACACAACTGTGTTAAATTGAATTACATTATTTGTTGCCAACTTACCTGCCTTTCCAACACATGTAGGTCAGTCATCATCAGTGCGCCTGCGATCTAGAGGGGGCAGCTGCAGAAGGAAGAGACTGCTACGACCTGGGTCAGAACCACTGCAAGTCAACATTGTAAGTGAAACACACCATTAAGCACACTGCCTTACTGTCTCTTTAACTGAGTGTTAAAGAAAAACAGCGCTATAGAATGTGTGTTAGAGGTGAGGGGGTTCTAGTATGTATCACTAACATTAAACATTTCATCTTGAACCTACTGACTGATGAATGCAGGTTAATACACTATGATTATCCTGAATTGTAAAAGAGCATCATGGCTGTTTAGTGGGGTGTTTCACCAATGATTTACAGAAATGGTTCATTTGTTCAGTAAGACTGAAGAATCGGGATAGGTATTTTTCACATTTGAATTTACACTACCAATTTCCAGTGTGTGGAAATTTATGTCGGTACTCAAAAGTACTTTGGTACTTTTTTGTGTTTTCATGTGTTAATAAATGTTAATTTCTTTAATAATGAAATCTTTTGTTTTATTTAACCACTAACAGTAATTAGATAATCCAAATTGTGCTGTCCTGTTGTTATATCTTGAATTGTTTATTTGCAAGTATATTACCATAGATTGTGTATGTAGTGTCAATTCCATGATGAACAATGGCAATGTTTAGGCTACGGTGTGTTTCCTAGCCAGGAAGTAGTCTTTGCAATTAGGCTGAATGCGCCAGGCTAGTCTTTTGTTGCACCCCACAAAGTAAGTGTTATTCCTTTTACATACCATCTGTTTGATTGTAACATGCATCTTAGTTGTAGTTTTAATTACCAAATTTGGAGGTGTTCGAATGGACATGTTAAATCGCCAATACTAATCAGTAGTATGCATATAGTACAGCCAATGTAAATTAGCATCACACTAGTGCATTTAGAAAAGTGGGGCCTTACTCTGGGGCCGCTCTGAAAAATAAAAACGTTCTACGCAGCCCTGAGGTCCTTCCAAGCTGTTCCATAAACAAGGGCCATAATAGTGGAAAGAGGTCATGATTTTTTTGTCCTGACTTTTGGAATAATTAGGAGATGAGTGCTGGAGGTTCTCAGGGCCCACAAAGGTTCATAGGGTAAAAGCAAATCTGAAAGATAAAAAGGCCCAATACCATAAAAACATTTATAAACCATAAGAAAAACTTTAAAATCGATCCTGAAACACACGGGGAGCCAATACAGAGATTTTAAAACTGGTGTAAAGTGAGCCCGCCTTCTGGTCTTCGTTAGGACACATGTCGCTGAATTTTGGAAAAGTTGTAAAGGTGCAACAAAAGCTTTGAATATGTTACCATTTTATTTTTTGTATTTAATTTATATCTGGTAGTACCGATGGAATTAGGTTGGTAACTATGAAAGTACCTGATTTGGTTCCACTCCTGACTGAAGAGTGCATGTTCTGGAAATTGTTGTTTTTAAAAACTTCTATGTATTGTACGATACAGTATTTTGCACTCAATGGGGACATTTTTCTTAAGGGATTACATTGATCATTTGATGCTAGCTACACTGAAATTATCTTCTCTCTTCAAACATGAGTTCTCCAAAACTGTGATACACCTGCATTAAGTTGGTCTTTAGTGACTATAATAATGTTTGCAAACCATTGCACATTGTTGCCATGACACTGGCTGTCTCCTGTTCATTTTCTTGCTTCTATCTTTAGGTATCCTTTTTAAGCAAGAGCTAAAAGGAGACTCTGTGTGGGTGAGAGAGAGAGAATAGGGGGTGGAAGAGAAAAAGAGAGGCAACGAGACATGCTTCCATTTTAATGTGCACGTGTGTGTTGTAGCTTCCCCTAGAGTAGGGACATGCAGTTTTGAAAATGTATTTAAACGGTGAGACACTAATATGATTTTGTTAAAAAATTGTACACATTTCACTAGACATAATGCAGAATATGTGGATAGTTGCTTCAACAAAGGATTTTAAGGTACACTGCAGTGTGTGTTACAGTTTCTATTTGGATGACTACTTCAGCCTGGAGGCCTCAAGCAAAAAGAAAGCATTCTCACTGCAGTGGATTAACTGCTAATGCTGACGCCTCTCTTCTTCATTTTATTTAAATGGATTTCTTCTCCAGTCACTGCCCCCTCTCCTTTCTTTTTCTCTCCTCTCTTTTGCACATGTTTCTTCAGTTGAAGGGACAGTTTGTTGTGGTTTGGTACTGATGCTCTGATAGAATCTTCATTGCCAACTTGTCAGAAAGAGAGACTTATTAAGGTCTTAATGCAGATTAAAACTTAAATCAGAAATCTTACATGATTAAGTGTAAAACCAACCTGGGTATGTGTGGTCGTAATCATGTTATGTAACCATTTCTATTAATTATGAATGTATTAGTCAGCAGGTATGGGGTTAGTTGGGGTGAAGAGTAGACCAGTCATGGGAAGTGTTACTTGTTCATGCAATTTTCGACGGATGTGACTCATTCTTTTTATTTTCCTATATTAATGATGTTAGATCTGTATTGTTGTTGTTGGGGACAAGTGTTGTAAGTTAGTGTTGGCTACAAACACTATGATGGATACATTGGATGACTGTTTCTGATATCTATGTTTCTGTATCTGTCCCTATTTCAAATAAACCGAAAAAAAAAAAGAATAACATGGTAATTTTTTAATTCCTCTACTTAAATTATGGTGTTACAGCCCTAATTATACACGATCGTAATTATGGATGTGTTATATGCATTGATTATTTGAGTCATTTTATTGACAACGTTCAGATGACTAAATTGGTTGTGTTGTCTTTGGCAAATATTCAACAAATATATATTCTTGAAGAATAGGATATCCTCTCTTCCACTGCAAGCATCTACACTGTGAGCCACAGGAGACCTATAATCCATAATCTGTGTTCATTCAGCACCACTAGTATGCTGGCAAGGTGCAAGTTTTCAGTTGAAACTAAAAAGAAATTACAATATTATTCCTGCAATTAGATTTACAATGTAAAACTAATACATGGTATATGCTAATAACAATCAAATCAGGATATTTCAAGTCTTGCTCATATATAATTTTGATAATTGTAGCTTACATTCTATGAAAACCTTTAATTGAAATCAAAATATTAGTATTTTTTAACACTGTAAGGTCGGAAATTTAGGAGTATAACAAATAAAAGCTTGACATATCTCACTTTGCATGTAATGAGCTTATATCACATATAGGGCTGGGCGATATGGCCTTTTATTAATATGTCGATATTTTTAGGCCATGTCACAATACTTTGCCTTAGCCTTGAATGAACTTGATGCATTTTATCACACCAGTATGATGATTCTATGTTTCTACATTAAAACCTTCTGGTTCATCCTGCATTAATATATGCTAATTTTAAAATTTCATACAAAGAGGGAAACCACAACTAAGTCAATTTACCAAAACTGTATTTATTAAACAAATATTAAGCAGTGGCACAGACATTCATGTCATTTCCAAAACAGAAAGTGCAAGATTGTCAGAGGCATTTTAAAACAAGCTATGAGTTCACTTTTGTGCATGATGTCACTAAGATGACATATCAAAACAACACTAAATTAAAGTGCACTTTTTGTACAAAGCACCGCTACAGTGTTTTGAAACAAATAAAGTGCACTTTTGTGCATGATGTCACAAAAGATATTTCAATAACTGTCAAATAAAAATTAGCTACATAATAGGAAATCAAATACTGTATGTCCTTCGCTATGTGGTAGGTTCCTATGGACTTTATCTCCTTCTGTCGTTGACTATTTGTTTTATATGGTGTTGATGTGGAAATGGTTGCTTGGGCAGAGATGATGACATGCGGAGTTTCATCCATCCATCCATCCATCCAAGCACTCTTCATTCTCTAGTGGCTGACTTTTCAAATGATTCTACACATTAGCAGTGCTGCTACTTTTTGTAGCAATGCTTTTGCCGCATACTTCTTCACCATCTACCCGCTTAGAATTTCATTGCTGCAACACGTGCCAAAGTAGTTGGAAAAGGGCATGTTCACCACTGTGTTACATCACCTTTTCTTTTTAACAACACTCAATAATTATTTGGGAACTGAGTAAAATAATTGTTGAAGCTTTAAAATTGGAATTCTTTCCCATTCTTGTTTTGTGTAGAGCTTCAGTCGTTCAACAGTCCGGGGTCTCCGCTGTTGTATTTTACGCTTCATAATGCGCCACACATTTTCGATGGGAAACAGGTCTGGAGACAGGTCCCGCAATCTTTTTTTACGAAGCCACGCTGTTGTAACACGTGCTGAATGTGGCTTGGCATTGTCTTGCTGAAATAAGCAGGGGCGTCCATGAAAAAGACGGCGCTTAGATTGCAGCGTATGTTATTCCAAAAGCTGTATGTACCTATCAGCATTAATGGTGCCTTCACAGATGTGTAAGTTACCCATGCCTTGGGGACTAATGCACCCTCATACCATCACAGACGCTTGCTTTTGAACTTTGCGTCGATAACAGTCTGGATGGTTAGCTTCCCCTTTGGTCCGGATGACACGATGACAAATATTTCCCAAAAAAATTTGAAATGTGTACACGTCAATCCACAGAACACTTCTCCACTTTGCATCAGTCCATCTTAGATGATCTCGGGCCCAGAGAAGCTGGCGGCGTTTCTGGATGTTGTTGATAAATGGCTTTCGCTTTGCATAGTAAAGCTTTAATTTGCACTTACAGATGTAGCGACAAACTGTATTTAGTGACAGTGGTTTTCTGACGTGTTCCTGAGCTCTTGTGGTGATGTCCTTTAGAGATTATTGTCGGTTTTTGATAAAGTGCCGTCTGAGGATCGAAGGTCACGGTGATTCAATGTTGGTTTCCGTCCATGCCGTTTACGTGGAGTGATTTCTCCAGATTCTCTGAACATTTTGATGATATTATGGACCGTAAATGTTGAAATCCTTGAAATTTCTTGCAATTGCACTTTGAGAAACGCTGTTCTTAAACTGTTTGACTATTTGCTCACCCAGTAGTGGACAAAGGGGTGTACCTCACCCCATCCTTTCTTATGAGAGACTGAGCATTTTTTGGGAAGCTGTTTTAATACCCAAACATGGCACCCACCTGTTCCCAATTAGCCAGCACACCTGTGGGATGTTCCAAATAAGTGTTTGATGAGCATTCCTCAACTTTATCAGTATTTATTGCCACCTTTCCCAAGTTTATTGTCACATTTATTGTCACAAATTCTAAAGTAAAAGATTATTTGCAAAAAAAAATGTTAATCAGTTTGAAAATCAAATATGTTGTCTTTGTAGCATATTCAACTGAATTTGGGTTGATAATGATTTGCAAATATTTGTATTCCGTTTATATTTACATCCAACACAATTTCCCAACTCATATGGAAAGGGGGTTTGTAAGAAGGTGCGCTTGTTTTACGTCTCTGTGAAAAGAAAAGACAACAAAGAGCGAGAAGAGCCTGTAGTGTAATGCCCACAGTTAAAACCAACTGCGTGAGAACGTATACTCGAATATCACGATATAGTCATTTTCTATATCTTACAGAGACAAACCTGTGATATATCGAGTGTATTCGATATATCGCCCAGCCCTAATCTCATATCAGTTTCTCATTTATTGCTGGCATGAATGAACTTTTGCCTGATTATTCAATTTTTTTTGTGTTTCACCTGTATATGCACTGTGACTTCCTCCAGCCACCAGCTGTAACAGTTCTGATAAAGTGCTGCTGATGGAATCTAAGCAGGTGGTTGTGTCACAGCTTCCCGGGGCTGTTTCTCCTACCAAATGGGTTAGTGCTTGTCAGGTGTGTTCATGTGGGTTATTGTTGGTGCATGCATAAGTGGTAATGGTGTTTAAGTGTGTGTGTGTGTGTGTGTGTGTGTGTGTGTGTGTGTGTGTGTGTGTGTGTGTGTGTGCGTGTGCGTGTGCGTGTACGTGCGTGTGTGCAAGTGTGTTTGGGACACACAGAAGCTCTGGGCCTTTTTCTTATGTAACTGTTGAGAGAGTTTCCTTTGCTCCCTATAAAAGCTATTCCCGCTTTTATTTAATATGGCTGCATGTTCCCAGGGACTGCGTGGTAACTCTGATCTGACTCACTGAAATAGCCAGCTTTACTGTAACTCTTGTTGTAATTATTTTCTATACCTTTTCAGATTGTCTATGTCCCTGGTTTTGTGTTTAGGCTTTGTTGTAGCTTTATAATTTGTATTTCCACAGGGCTATGTTGATGTCATATTAGGACATTTAGGTCATGTTAGTATGGATGGTTTGATAAATGCGTTATATAATATTTTTCTTTTGAGACAACTTTAAGGGGGCATTCTTGTCCAAATTCGACTGTATTGCAGTAATTTTAATGATTCTACAGATAACCCCATTGCTGTACCGATACTCCATAGATACTGGCATATACAGTCCTCCCTCCCTACATCGCACTTCAAATATTGTGACGTTATTACATTGCAGATTTTTTTACAGCACATTTTACATGTTTTTGGCCTAAATTAAGTGTTACCTTAAGTTTTGTTTATGTATTATCTATATTTTAGTTTAGTATTTGTCTTTTTTGTGATTATTATGCTGTGGCGATCAATAAAGATATTTACTAAGCGGGACACCCATTTCCATGTAAAGAGCGAATACTGCTAACACCAATGGGCTAACAATAGGGGGCTAAACATGGCACTAGTGCTGAGCGATATGGCCTTTTATTAATATCTCGATATTTTTTAAGCCATATCACGATACACAATATATATCTCGATAATTTGCCTTAGCCTTGAATAAACACTTGATGCATATAATCACAGCAGTATGATGATTCTATGTTTCTACATTAAAACATTCTTCTTCATACTGCATTAATATGTGCTCATTTTAAACTTTCATGCAGAGAGGGAAACCACAATTAAGTCCATTTACCATTCATGTCAATTCAAAACAGAAAGTGCAAGATTGTCAGAGACAATTTAAAACAAGCTATGAGTGCACTTTTGTAAATTATGTCGCCCAAGATGACATATCAAAACAACACTAAATTAAAGTGCACTTTTTGTACAGAACGCCACTACAATAGTTAAAAACAAATAAAGTGCATTTTTGTGCATGATGCCACACAAAATATTTCAATAACTGTCAAATGGGACGGCGTGGCGCAGTTGGGAGAGTGGCCGTGCCAGCAACCTGAGGGTTCCTGGTTCAATCCCCATCTTCTACCAAACTCGTCACGCCTGTTGTGTCCTTGAGCAAGACACTTCACCCTTGCTCCTGATGGTTCGTGGTTAGGGCCTTGCATGGCAGCTCCCGCCATCAGTGTGTGAATGTGTGTGTGTATGGGTGAATGTGGAAATAGTGTCAAAGCGCTTTGAGTACCTTGAAGGTAGAAAAGCGCTTTACAAGTATAACCCATTTAAATAAAAATTAGCTGCGTAACAGGAAATCAAATAGTGTATGTCCTTTGCTATGTGGTAGGTTAATACAGACCTTATTAAATTCTGTTATTGACTATTTTTTTCAAACGATCTGGAATTGGTTGCTTTGGCATTTTGTGGGTATGGCACTGAACGGAGATGTTGATATGCAGTTTCAAACACTCTTCATTTTCTAGTGGGGGACTTTTCAAATGATGCTACAAATTAGCAGTCGGTGCTACTTTTTCTAACAACGCTTTGGCCGCATACTTGTTCGACATATTCCCGCTTGAAGCCAAACCAGCACCAGACAATGCGCCCCGTGCTGTTTTTCATAGGAATTAATTCTTCCTTCGTTTGATACCAGATTGGCACCTTCTTTCTCTCGTATTACCACCCGCACCACTCCGTTAGCATCACAGCTAATTTTACCTATGCTTTGATTGATTGATTGATTGATACTTTTATTAGTAGATTGCACAGTTCAGTACATATTCCGTACAATTGACCACTAAATGGTAACACCCGAATAAGTTTTTCAACTTGTTTAAGTCGGGGTCCACGTTAATCAATTCATGGTACAAATATATACTATCAACATAATACAGTCATCACACAAGTTAATCATCATAGTATGTACATTGAATTATTTACATTATTTACAATCCGGGGGGTGGGATGAGGAGCTTTGGTTGATATCAGAACTTCAGTCATCAACAATTGCATCAACAGAGAAATGTGGACATTGAAACAGTGTAGGTCTTATTTAGTAGGATATGTACAGCCAGCAGAGAACATAGTGAGTTCAGATAGCATAAGAACAAGTATATACATTAGAAGTACATTTGAGTTGTTTATAATCCGGGGAGATGGGATGTGAATGGAGGAGGGTATTAGTAAAGTGTTGAAGTTGCCTGGAGGTGTTGTTTTAGAGCGGTTTTGAAGGAATATAGAGATGCACTTACTTGTATACCTGTTGGGAGTGCATTCCACATTGATGTGGCATAGAAAGAGAATGAGTTAAGACCTTTGTTAGATCGGAATCTGGGTTTAACGTGGTTTGTGGAGCTCCCCCTGGTGTTGTGGTTATGGTGGTCATTTATGTTAAGGAAGTAGTTTGACATATACTTCGGTATCAAGGAGGTGTAGCGGATTTTATAAACTAGGCTCAGTGCAAGTTGTTTTACTCTGTCCTCCACCCTGAGCCAGCCCACTTTGGAGAAGTGGGTTGGATTGAGGTGTGATCTGGGGTGGAGGTCTAAAAGTAACCGGACTAGCTTATTCTGGGATGTTTGGAGTCTAGATTTGAGGGTTTTGGAGGTGCAGGGGTACCAGGAGGTGCAAGCGTAATCGAAGAAGGGTTGAATGAGAGGCCCCGCTAGAATCCTCAAGGTGCTTTTGTTGACCAGAGAGGAGATTCTGTAGAGGAATCTCGTTCTTTGGTTGACCTTTTTGATCACCTTGGTCGCCATTTTATCACAGGAAAGATTAGCCTCTAGAATGGAACCTAGGTAGGTGATCTCATCCTTCCTGGTGATAACAATGTCACCCACTTTTATAGTGAAGTCACTGACCTTCTTAAGTTTGATATGGGACCCAAATAGGATGGATTCCGTTTTACCTAAGTGTATGGATAGCTTGTTGTCAGCGAGCCAGGTGCAAATATTGAGGAGTTCAGCACTGAGGATTTGTTCCACCTGTGACTTGTCCTTGCCGGATACCAGCAGGGCCGAGTCATCCGCAAACAGGAACAATTCACAGTGGCATGCTGATGGCATGTCATTTACGTATATTAGGAACAGTAAAGGTCCTAGTATACTGCCGTGAGGGACTCCACAGCTTACTGAGAGGGGAGGGGACATGGTGCCGTTCACCTCTACCACCTGTTTCCTCCCCTCCAAGTAAGATTGCATCCAGCTCGATGAGGTTTCGTCGAATCCGATTGCTCGGAGCTTATCCAACAGTATAGCGTGGTTAACGGTGTCAAAGGCCTTCTGAAAGTCCACCATGACCATGCCGCAGTATTTGCCCGCGTCCACCTCATGTTTGATGTGGTCCGTCAGATAGAGAAGGCATGTGTCAGTGGAGTGGTTAGTTCTGAAGCCGGATTGGAATTTGTACATTAGTTTATTAGTAGCAAGGTATCTATCAACCTGTTCATAAACTATTTTCTCCATTACTTTCGAAATAGAACTGAGAATAGAAACAGGTCGGTAGTTACCGGGTTCTAATTTGCTTCCTTTTTTATAAAGGGGGGTTACTCTTGCTATCTTGAAATCCTTGGGTACTTGGCCTTGTTTGATTGAGAGGTTTATTATATGAGTGATTATTGGGGCAATGGTGGGGGCAGAGTCCATGAGGAATCTGGAGGGGATATTGTCAAGGCCGGTGGCCTTGTTTGGGTGGAGCGCGCTCAATTTATTAAGCACCTCGTTAGCTGAGACCATTTCTAAATGCTGCTACCTTTCATGCGAGGGCGTATGACGCGACAGTATGTGACGTATGTAAGAAGGTGCACTTGACTGTGAGAAGGAGAGACAGGAAAGAGCGAGAAGAGCCTGGAGTGTAATGCCAGCAGCTAAAAGCAACTGCGTGAGAACGTATACTCAAATGTCACAATATAGTCATTTTCTATATCGCACAGAGACAAACCCGTGATATATCTAGTAAATCGATATATCGCTCAGCCCTTCATGGCGCTATCTTCAGCACGTCAATCTCAAATTGACAAAATCTTGGCTGAACACATTTTTATATACTTCATTTTTAACACCTGGCTCATCAATAAGACATCTCTACATTGGTGAGACTTTGACCAGAGTAATGTCAAAAGACTACAGCAGGATGTAGCGTGTAAGTCAGTGCAACAATTACGGCTAACAAGACCGCTTGCTATAAGCTATTAGAACCTGTTCGGCCAAAGTAAAGGTTAACTCTTTTATTGCACTTCATCTTCGACATCAAGAAAACAGCTTTGTCTTGAGCGATAACGCAAGGAATTCTAACATCGCAGCTAACGATGGTAGCTGTGACTGTTGACCCAAGTTTTTGCAGAACAACTTGCACCCGTATTTCAGCACATGGCAGCCCAGTTTGACATCAGAGGAATTGCCCAGAATGTGAACTCATCATTTTCAATCAGGAGGCCACGATCCGTATCTACCCCTGGTTTCAACTTTATAAGAACAGTTTGTGGAAGGGCCTTTTCTGTTCCAGCATGACTCAGATCCAGTGCACAAAGCAAGGTCCATAAGAACATGCTTTAACTTCAACACAATTAAAACACCTTTTAGATGAATGAGAGCATTGTGAGCCAGGCTCAGTAACCACTGACCTTACACGTGTTATCCTGCATTGATGAATGACCATTCAAATGACTTATTCCTATGTATTGTTAAAAGCCTTCCAAGAAGAGGTTTGTATGGTTCTTGTGCTACATTCCCTCATGTAATGTTTACTACAAAAAAGTAATGCTAATGATAAAGAGGAGTTTGTTATACATGTCATGTTAAGTGGATATGCTAAATACATTAATAATCTTTTCAGCTGGAAAGTTGTCATTTTATTGACTGTGCACAAAGTATTTGATACTTGTCATTTTGGATGCTGCCTCAGCTTTCTCTCTGGTCACCCTCAGGCCAAACCCCTACACACTGGAAGTTCAATAAATTTACTGACAGCCTGCCATATGAACTTAAACCATGAAGTTAGCTAATTGCAGAACACAATTAGCAGTTAATACAAAATATTATGACTGATACATTTTTTTTTAACATAAATAAATGCTTCTATAATTAAAATAATTTTGTCTCATTTTGCTTCGAAACATTTACTATTGCTCATCTAGCTCAGGGTGCCACACAGTGTGACAAAAATGCTGATCTCTGCACATGTGGAGCACTTGCACTACACAGAAAATAAATGTATTTTAAAGTTTTCATCATCAGCAAGGAGTTTTGGCTATTTTTCATTGCTCCTTTGGTTGGTCTGATGACTGCTGTCATCCCCGCTATCTAAAGCAATGTATGTTTGTTTAATAAAAGCATAAACAAATATAAAATGCAAATGCATGAAATTCCTGCAGTGATCCGATTTAGGAATGACGTTTTCCGCCATGACTGTATCTTATATATTATTCAAATCTTCCACTCAATTAAATAGGGGCCATAATTGTGACAACATCTCATGTAACAGACAAGCTGCGTGGGCTTATCATAAGTGGTACGGTAACTTCTTGGTAGTGAACTGCTCTAGGGAGGTTTGCTATAGAAAGTATTTCATTGGCTTCCTAAAAACTACTCAAACTGGCTTATGCAGATTTTATTAGATAAACACAAAATGCAAACATTCATGTGGACTTTAAGCTAACATTCCTTTAAAAATAGACAGTACATGTGTAAAGACAGAAAGGTTGAGATAACACATTTAAAATGACTACATCATATTCAGATTTGGGAAAATTTTGGCTTTACTTACTTTTCAATTCATTATGCACATTATTTTAAGTAGCGTACCTCCTAAAATTAATGATAAAATATAATTGCCCGCAAAATGTTCTGGTAATTATAGTGTGTCCTGTAGGCCTCAGTAAAAGGTGGGGTGAATTTTCCTGACAGTTGACACTTCCTGTGTACATTATTTTGTTGTACTTTCTGTCTCTGACCTCCCAGGCTCCCTGCGACACCACATGCAACGTCATAGAAAGCTCTCCATCACATACACGTATTATGCAACCACTTCACTCTGCCTTCCCCTTCTTGTCCTGAGTTCAGAGCGCCTCATCCTGCCGACAATCACTTGCATCTCTTATAGTTCCCTTTTCTTATGTTAACTTATTCTAAACTCCTTAATGTTTATTTTTCACTAGCTCACCTCACTTGCTTTCTCCCCACGTGGTCCTCCCTCCAGGTATTTGACAGCACCGGCTTCTATGTGATGTGTGGGAGTGTGAAGATTTACCATCTTTATTTATTTAGCGTTATTATTATTTTGTCATACAACACATAGTCTGCTATGTTTTTGATATGTCATTTTACCCAATACTAATGAATTAACCCTTTATTAGGGTAGGGGGCCCAAAATAGATGTTGCATATGCATCATGAAACTGCGTCATTTCTTATGTAAAAAATAAAAATAACCATAGTGAATTGCCCTGTAAAGAATTAAAGTAATACTGTAATATCATTGCACGCCGGTATTTTTGAAAACAGTAAAGCTGTGAAATTAATTTACCAATGAGAACAGATGCAAACACCTATTGTGAGAAAACTATATTTATTGCCCACCACAACATAATGTCAGATAAAAGAGGGCCTCATAGATATATAAAAAAAAAAAGGAGTGATCTTTACTGCTGTGAAGTACTTTCTGCAAAATTCTAACACACGTAGCATGCAAAAACTCAGCCAGGTTTCCAGTGTTCATGGCCTCAGGTGGCTGACATGCTCTAATGAGTTGTGACACTCGTAAACATACTCCTAACTGGCGTAGTGCTAGTGCAATAGTGCAGCGCACGCCTGCACAAATCAGAGCCTGAAATAGGTCATGCTTTTTTTTTTGCCTCAAATGCCTACTGCCTGGGTTTTGAACACACAAACACAAATTGTATATGAAACAAAATGATACTAACATACTGGGAACATAATATATTCTGAATGTTACCTTTGTAAAATGAGTCAAAGTTGATGATGATGATGAATTTGATTTATAGCACTATTTTCCTGTTACTCAAAGCGTGTGACACTGAGAACCTGTCATTCATTAACACCACAGTCAAACTTTGATGGTGGTAAGCTACATTTGTAGCCACAGCTGCCCTAGAGTAGACATATGGAAATGTGGCTACCAATTTGCCTACAGCAACTCGGACCACCACTAAATCATACACTAGTGCAGGAGTTAAAAATATTTGACCGGAGGCCGGTGTAATGTATGTACATATATATATATATATATATATATATATATATATATATATATATATATATATATATATATATATATATATATATATATATATATATATATATGTATGTATGTATGTATGTATATGTATACACACACACATACGTACATGTTTGTATATATATATATATATATATATATATATATATATATATATACGCATATATACATACAGTATATATATATATGTA